>NC_134498.1:52219561-52504561 GCF_040206685.1 Ascaphus truei
GCCCGGGATGTAAATGCGTAATAGGTAGTATTATTTATAAATCGTGGATCAATAGGTGACTGTTTGTTGTAAAGGTTGGATAATAATATTGAAAAGAAAGATGGAAGAAAATGTAATACGATGTTGTATAAAAATGGTTTATTGTAACCACACCACAGTACAATGTATATTTTGTTGCCATAAGTGATGTAAAAATCTGAGTCGTGTGTCCTGCTAGGGTGTGAGGCGGCGGGTGGCGCGTGGGTTGTGAGTGCTGTCTGTGAGTGGGGGTCCTGCTAGGGTGTGAGGCGGCGGGTGGCGCGTGGGTTGTGAGTGCTGTCTGTGAGTGGGGGTCCTGCAAGGGTGTGAGGCGGCGGGTGGCGCGTGGGTTGTGAGTGCTGTCTGTGAGTGGGGGTCCTGCTAGGGTGTGAGGCGGCGGCTGGCGCGTGGGTTGTGAGTGCTGTCTGTGAGTGGGGGTCCTGCTAGGGTGTGAGGCGGTGGGTCAGTGATGTCGGGGGGTAGGGGCGGGAGGCAGCAGGTGTGTGTGGCGGCAGGTATGTGTCGAGTGTGGCGGGTGTCTGTTGAGTGCGTGCAGCGGCTGTGAGGCGGTGGGTGAAAGGCAGAGGCGGCCGGAGTAAGGGCGGGTGAAAGGCAGAGGCGGGGGTGGGGAGGCGGTAAGGCGGGCATGAAGGCGAAGGGCGGCGGGAAGGGAGGAGGGGGGCAAGGGTGGAGGAGGGGGAAGGGTTAGAGGAGGGGGGGGAAGGGTTAGAGGAGGGGGGGAAGGGTTAGAGGAGGGGGGGGAGGGAAGGGGGGGAAGGGTTAGAGGAGGGGGGGAAGGGTTAGAGGAGGGGGGGGAAGGGTTTGAGGAGGGGGTTGAAGTGTGGGAGGGGGTGGGAGGGGAAAGGGTAAAAAGAGGTGGAGGGGGGGGTGGAAAGGGGAGCGGAGGGGGGGTGAAGGGGAGCGGGGGGGGAAGGGGAGCGGGGGGGGAAGGGGAGCGGGGGGGAAGGGGAGCGGGGGGGGGGAGGGGAGAAGTGGTGGGAAGGGGGAGGAGGGGGGAGGTGGTGGAAAGGGGGAGAAGGGGGGAGGTGGTGGGAAGGGGGAGAAGGGGGGAGGTGGTGGGAAGGGGGAGAAGGGGGGAGGTTGTGGGAAGGGGGAGGTGGTGGGAAGGAGGAGGAGGGGGAAGGTGGTGGAAAGGGGGAGGAGGGGGAAGGTGGTGGGAAGGGGGAGGAGGGGGAAGGTGGTGGGAAGGGGGAGGAGGGGGAAGGTGGTGGGAAGGGGGAGGAGGGGGGAGGTGGTGGGAAGGGGGGGAAGGTGGTGGGAAGGGGGAGGAGGGGGGAGGTGGTGGGAAGGGGGGGGAGGTGGTGGGAAGGGGGGGAGGTGGTGGAAAGGGGGGGGGAGGGGTGAGGTGGTGGGAAGGGGAGGAGGTGGGAAGGGGGAGGCGGAGGGAAGGCGGGGGTGGGAGGCGGTGGGAAGGCGGGGGGTGGGAGGCGGTGGGGCGGGGGGTGGGAGGCGGTGGGAAGGGGGGTGGGAGGCGGTGGGAAGGGGGGTGGGAGGCGGTGGGAGGCGGTGGGAAGGGGGGGAGGGAGGCGGTGGGAAGGGGGGTGGGAGGCGGTGGAAGGGGGGGTGGGAGGCGGTGGGAAGGGGGGGTGGGAGGCGGTGGGAAGGGGGGGTGGGAGGCGGTGGGAAGGGGGGGTGGAGGCGGTGGAAGGGGGGGTGGGAGGCGGTGGGAAGGGGGGGTGGGAGGCGGTGGGAAGGGGGGGTGGGAGGCGGTGGGAAGGGGGGTGGGAGGCGGTGGGAAGGGGGGGAGGGAGGCGGTGGGAAGGGGGGGAGGCGGTGGGAAGGGGGGGTGGGAGGCGGTGGGAAGGGGGGGTGGGAGGCGGTGGGAAGGGGGGGTGGGAGGCGGTGTGAAGGGGGGAGGCGGTGTGAAGGGGGGGAGGCGGTGGGAAGGGGGGGGAGGCGGTGGGAAGGGGGGGGAGGCGGTGGGAAGGGGGGGGAGGCGGTGGGGAAGGGGGGGGGGCGGTGGGAAGGGGGGGGGAGGCGGTGGAAGGGGGAGGGAGGCGGTGGGAAGGGGGGGGGGAGGCGGTGGGAAGGGGGGGGAGGCGGTGGGAAGGGGGGGGGCGGTGGGAAGGGGGGGTGGAGGGGAGGTGAAGGGGTGAAGGGGGGGGGGGTGGAGGGGAGGTGGAGGGGAGGTGAAGGGGGGGGAGTGGAAGGGAGGAGGGTGGAAGGGAGGTGAAGGGGGGGGTGGAAGGGAGGGTGGAAGGGAGGGGGGGTGGAGGGGAGGTGAAGGGGGGTGGAGGGGAGGTGAAGGGGGGGTGGAGGGGGGAGGTAAATGGGGAGGTGAAGGGGGGTGGAAGGGAGAAGTGGAGTGAGGGGAGGTGAAAGGGGGTGAGGGGAGGTGATGGGGGGTGAGGGGAGGTGATGGGGGGTGAGGGGTGGTGAAGGCCGCTCACTCACCCGTCCGGCAGGTCCCACGTGGATCTGAGGCGGGAGGCAGCATGTTGTGGCCGCTCCCCCGCTGTGTCCCGGGCGCTCGCTCGCTCCCCCGCTGACTGTAGCGGTGCCGGGGGGGGGGGGGGTATCGGGAGACACTGACACTGGAGGGGAGGGGGGTGGAGGGGAGGTGAAGGGGGGTGGAGGGGAGGTGAAGGCCGCTCACTCACCCATCCGGCAGGTCCCACGTGGATCTGAGGCGGGAGGCAGCGTGTTGTGGCCGCTCCCCCGCTGTGTCCCGGGCGCCGCCATCTTGGGCACTCGGCGCCGCGAGGCAGCCTGCCTGGCCACTGGCTGTTCCCCCGCCGGGGAGGGGGTGAGTTGTAGCGCCGGTGAGGGGGGGGCATGTATATGTGTGGGGGGGGGGAGAGGTGGGAGATATAGAGGGGGGGTCTCGCACGGCCGCTGACACTGGGTGGGGGGGGGGGCGCTGAAGGGGTAATAATAGTGTGTGTGTCCCGCTGACTGTAGCAGCGCCGGGGGAGGGGGGGGTCGGGGTGAAAACGCGGGAGACACGGGGAGAGGAGGAGGTGCGCGCGGGTGCTGCTAACTGTGAGCCCCGCTAATGTAGGTAACAGTGTGTGTGTGTGTGTGTGTGTGTGTCACTGTGTGTGTGTCTGTCATTGTGTGTGTGTGTGTGTCCCTGTGTGTGTGTGTCCCTGTGTGTGTGTGTCCCTGTGTGTGTGTGTCCCTGTGTGTCCTTTGGCCCGTCACTCCGCCTCAGGCCAATGAGAGGTGTGCGGGGGCGGGCCAAGGGACCAATCAGATTTCCCCTAGGGACACCGGACATCCAGCAGGCAGGCATGCATGCAGGCAGGCAAACATACAGTGCTTTCACTAATATAGTATAAGATATATAATATAATATATAATATATATATCTCAATAATATATCTATATATATATATATATATCTATATATATATATATATATATAGATATATATATATATATAATATAATATATATATCTCAATAATATATCGCTGTGCATGAAATTTACTCCACAAATGCTCCTTGCTATCTTTAGTTTATAAGCCCCATTGGTTCCGCGTTACTAAATCTTAAGGCGCCTCACGGACTATTCACCTGGATTGGATGTTTAGCAGACAATTGTAAATTGTATTCACAATGAAAAGGTAACGGCTGGCATCACTGTGCAGAGAGTAGCTCTGGCTATTGTGCCCACTTATAATAATATTAATGTAATAATACTAATAATAATACACACATATATGCGCAAACATAATATATAAAAATTATAATATAAATATATTCCAAAAATATATGTATAGTGGCAGGATGACCGTGGTTAGTGAGGGGACAACACAATTCTTCCGGTGAAATAATAAGGTGGTGGATTTATTTGTCCAAAAATATAACAAAAACAATGGGTGCTCTGTCCCTTTAAGCCCGGTTCCATACTGCGTGCGCACGCGCGGCAGTTTTAGTTGGCTGAGATTAGTCAGCCATTCTATAATGGTGCTCTCTATAGCAAGATGCGCCTGTTACTGTGTGCTGTATAGCTGACACAAAATAGGGGCGATGTATCAAAGCCAAGAGAAGTGCCCTGTGATTATCTGCATCGCTTGTAAAGGTTTGTTACCAAGTTCCTTAAATGTGACAGAATGTGAGAACTATGCAGCACGAGGCAGGAATGGGTGCAGGAATGGGTGCAGGAATGGGTGCAGGAATTGGTGCAGGAATGGGTGCAGGAATGGGTGCAGGAATTGGTGCAGGAATGGGTGCAGGAATTGGTGCAGGAATGGGTGCAGGAATGGGTGCAGGAATGGGTGCAGGAATGGGTGCAGGAATGGGTGCAGGAATGGGTGCAGGAATGGGTGCAGGAATGGGTGCAGGAATTGGTGCAGGAATGGGTGCAGGAATTGGTGCAGGACTCATCCGCATACACTCAGCGCATTTCCCCAATACCCTATTCCAGAGCCTGTAGTTCCTGCTGAGAGCTCTGACAGTTTGTACATTAACAGGCAGGCAGGGTAGTGACTTTGGGAGAAACTGCACATCTCCCTGACACATGTGTGTGTGTGCGTGTGTGTGTGTGTGTGTGTGCGCGTGTGTGCGTGTGCGTCCCATTCTCACGCAGCTCCACCTCCCCCTGATTCTCTGCACTTGAGATGACAGTAGAGAGCTGTGTGAGAAGCAGCCCAGCGGAGCACAAGCGCAGCCCAGCAGAGCACAGAGCTGCACAAGAGCAACCCAGCGCAGCCCAGCGGAGCACAAGCGCAGCCCAGCAGAGCACAGTGCTGCACAAGCGCAGCCCAGCAGAGCACAAGCGCAGCCCAGCGGAGCACAGCGCAGCCCAGCAGAGCACAGTGCTGCACAAGAGCAACCCAGCGCAGCACAAGCGCAGCCCAGCGGAGCACAGCGCAGCCCAGCGGAGCACAGCGCAGCCCAGCAGAGCACAGTGCTGCACAAGAGCAACCCAGCGCAGCACAAGTGCAGCCCAGCGGAGCACAGCGCAGCCCAGTGCAGCACAAGCGCAGTCCAGCGCAGCGGAGCACAGCGTAGCCCAGTGCAGCACAAGCACAGCCCAGCTCAGCCCAATGCAGCACAAGCCCAGCACAAGCACAGCACAAGCACAGTACAAGCGCAGTACAAGCGCAGCACGAGCACAGCCCAGCGCAGTACAAGCGCAGCACGAGCACAGCCCAGTGCAGCACAAGCGCAGCCCAGCGCAGTACAAGCACAGCCCAGTGCAGCACAAGCGCAGCACAAACACAGCCCAGCGCAGCACAAGCGCAGCACAAGCACAGCCCAGTGCAGCACAAGCGCAGCACAAGCAGCACAGCCCAGTGCAGCACAAGCGCAGCACAAGCACAGCCCAGTACAGCACAAGCGCAGCACAAGCACAGCCCAGTGCAGCACAAGCACAGCCCAGTGCAGCACAAGTGCAGCACAAGCACAGCCCAGTGCAGCACAAGCCCAGCACAAGCACAGCCCAGTGCAGCACAAGCGCAGCACAAGCACAGCACAAGCCCAGCACAAGCACAGCCCAGTGCAGCACAAGCGCAGCACAAGCACAGCCCAGTGCAGCACAAGCGCAGCACAAGCACAGCCCAGTGCAGCACAAGCGCAGCACAAGCACAGCCCAGTGCAGCACAAGCGCAGCACAAGCACAGCCCAGTGCAGCACAAGCGCAGCACAAGCACAGCCCAGTGCAGCACAAGCCCAGCACAAGCACAGCCCAGTGCAGCACAAGCGCAGCACAAGCACAGCCCAGTGCAGCACAAGCGCAGCACAAGCACAGCCCAGTGCAGCACAAGCGCAGCACAAGCACAGCCCAGTGCAGCACAAGCGCAGCACAAGCACAGCCCAGTGCAGCACAAGCGCAGCACAAGCACAGCCCAGTGCAGCACAAGCGCAGCACAAGCACAGCCCAGTGCAGCACAAGCGCAGCACAAGCCCAGCACAAACACAGCCCAGCGCAGCACAAGTGCAGCACAAGCCAGTCCACCATGACAAACATTCAGTAACTGCACATACGTGATAGCGCTGCACATACGTGATAGCGCTGCACATACGTGATAAACCTATCTGCACTGAGAGGTGCAGGAAACACAACAATGGGGAGAGTAAGTTGGCAGATTTCGGGAGCTTCTGTACATTGCAATTACAAAGATAATACTTCACGTAACACTAAAATCTACTTTATGTGAGTATCTTGTACAACATGTAATCGTGCTGATACTATCCAGGTTCTGTATAAGCCCGGCTCTATGTGGGTTATATCCATCAAGTGCTGGTACCGGCCGTGACAAAATGGGCAACCAAGCTCCTAAACATCCATGCAAGCTCTGCCTATTCTCGTCAGGGTAACCGCGAGGCTCACTTTGGGCAACCTGATTTTGCCCCATTTATTTTAACATACTGTGTATGTGCCATGCGTGAAAGCAGTGGTACTGTGTGTGTCTGTATATTGCACATGTACCTTGTATTGTAATGTACATAATATTTTACAACATGTGAAAGCATTGACATTGATCTGGTCAAGAGATTGTGGAACCTCAGGGGTTAACCTGTAATTTCCCAGAAACTTGACTTTTAATCACTGAGATCACTGTAATAATCCGGCATCGTAGCCGGGGGCGGGGAGCCCCAAGTTATGTGTGTTTTATGGGTGTGTTATCAAGCTACTTATTCTGAGCCCATTGTTGGGGAATTGAGGAGGGTTAAGAGATATCTGTGCAGCTGGACAAGCAACAATTAGGCCAGGTCCCCGCTGGCTACTGCAGCGCCCACTGCGGCGGACGCTGCAGGGACAAGATCCGCCCCACAATGGGGCCGCCGCGCTGCGAGGGGGGGCCGCCGCGCTGCGAGGGGGGGCCGCCGCACTGCGCCGACAAACTCCTGCTCTCAAGAAAATTGACAGCAGGAGTCACGACGGAGTGCTAGGCCACGCCCTCCGGTGGTTCAGCCAATGAGGGCAAACCTGCTGGGTGACGTCACGGCCACGCCCCCATCACGACCCCCCTGTCTTTCCCCCTGCAGCTCTCTGCAGACCGGGGGACTCGGCTGCACGCGCCACCTGGCTCGCAGACGTGCGTGCAGCGCAGGCAGCGAGGCCGCAGCCTGAGCTGAGTGATAGGCCCCCCATGTGCAGGCCAGGTGGGGTGTTACGTCAGAGGGCGGCCTTTGTGCAGTACAGGTGGGGTGTTACGTCAGAGGGCCGGCGTTTGTGCAGTACAGGTGGGGTGTTACGTCAGAGGGCGGCCTTTGTGCAGTACAGGTGGGGTGTTACGTCAGAGGGCCGGCCTTTGTGCAGTACAGGTGGGGTGTTACGTCAGAGGGCCGGCGTTTGTGCAGTACAGGTGGGGTGTTACGTCAGAGGGCCGGCGTTTGTGCAGTACAGGTGGGGTGTTACGTCAGAGGGCCGGCCTGTGTGCAGGCCAGGTGGGGTGTTACGTCAGAGGGCCGGCCTTTGTGCAGTACAGGTGGGGTGTTACATCAGAGGGCCGGCCTTTGTGCAGTACAGGTGGGGTGTTACGTCAGAGGGCCGGCCTTTGTGCAGTACAGGTGGGGTGTTACGTCAGAGGGCCGGCGTTTGTGCAGTACAGGTGGGGTGTTACGTCAGAGGGCCGGCCTGTGTGCAGGCCAGGTGGGGTGTTACGTCAGAGGGCCGGCCTTTGTGCAGTACAGGTGGGGTGTTATGTCAGAGGGCCGGCCTTTGTGCAGTACAGGTGGGGTGTTACGTCAGAGGGCCGGCCTTTGTGCAGTACAGGTGGGGTGTTACGTCAGAGGGTCGGCCTTTGTGCAGTACAGGTGGGGTGTTACGTCAGAGGGCCGGCCTTTGTGCAGTACAGGTGGGGTGTTACGTCAGAGGGCCGGCCTTTGTGCAGTACAGGTGGGGTGTTACGTCAGAGGGCCGGCCTTTGTGCAGTACAGGTGGGGTGTTACGTCAGAGGGCTGGCCTTTGTGCAGTACAGGTGGGGTGTTACGTCAGAGGGCCGGCCTGTGTGCAGGCCAGGTGGGGTGTTACGTCAGAGGGCTAGCCTTTGTGCAGTACAGGTGGGGTGTTACGTCAGAGGGCCGGCCTTTGTGCAGTACAGGTGGGGTGTTACGTCAGAGGGCCGGCCTTTGTGCAGTACAGGTGGGGTGTTACGTCAGAGGGCCGGCCTTTGTGCAGTACAGGTGGGGTGTTACGTCAGAGGGCTGGCCTTTGTGCAGTACAGGTGGGGTGTTACGTCAGAGGGCCGGCCTTTGTGCAGGCCAGGTGGGGTGTTACGTCAGAGGGCCGGCCTTTGTGCAGTACAGGTGGGGTGTTACGTCAGAGGGCCGGCCTTTGTGCAGGCCAGGTGGGGTGTTACGTCAGAGGGCTGGCCTTTGTGCAGGCCATGTGGGGTGTTACGTCTACCTGGAGATTCTACAACTGGAACAATCTACTGGAGACTCTCTCAGCCGCCACCAGTATAAGTTCTTTCAAAAAGAAATCTGTCTCACATTTTAATCTGGTCTGTAACTGTTATATACGCCGATAATATATATTATCTTTAACTGTGCATACAATGTCTTGTATATAATGTACTGTATAACCCTTTTCACTCATTGTAACTATGTCGTTTTAATCATGCATTTGTCATTATAACTCTGTGCCCAGGACATACCTGAAAACGAGAGGCAACTCTCAATGTATTACTTCCTGGTAAAACATTTGATAAATAAATAAGTCAGGGGGATGGCTTTTGTGCAGGCCAGTTGGGGTGTTGTGACGATCGGGGGTTAATCAGGCCAATAATAAAGGCTGTATGCCCGGCTGATAAAACCTAAATCATGTTGGACAGAAGGGGTTAATTCTATGTACACCACAAATGTCATATTTTCCCGAGTGCTTTGCAGTGACTGTTCCCCTCAGTGAAAACACTGAGTGCTTTGCAGTGATTAACCCTAAATCGCATTGGGACTGAAGGGGTTAAATGTATGTGCATCACCCTGATGTGTTTTCCCCTACACCACCGCTATTAACCCTAATCCCTGTTGGGATGGAAGGGGTTAAAGTGTATTGTCACCCCAATATCATATTTTCCCCTCCATCTTTATTGTCCCCATTTTGCAGCACAGTCCATAGCTGCAGTAATAGCAATGTATGCGAATTGGGCCAATTGTATTTCAGACACAAGGAGCAAGCTAGCACTCTAATTTTCGGAGTGCAGCTAGCTAAGAATGTACTAAGCCCATACATATTGTCTGGTGTCCTCCACACATACAAAAAGTATATATATAGATAAACTATATTTTAGTTACATTTTAAAAGGTACCGGCAGGAAGCTTTTTCTGTGCCCAGCAATGAATATATTTAACATGCATATATGTTAAGAGTAAGGAAATTAACATTATAGCCATGAGATGACACTTGGGGGTGTGTAATCCTGGGCTTTGAAATGCGTAGCAGAAAACATCTGTGCTTCAAAGAAATAAAGGCGCTAAACTTTTTGTTCACAGACAGGATCGAGGTTGACTGAGTGGCATTCCTTAAGGAAGCAGGGTGGCATATGCTAAGTAGCAAGTGGCCAGGTGGGGGAAGATGACATTTCTGTTGCACATGCTCGTAGCAGACCAGGAAGCAACTTTTGCCCTTTTTACAAACTCCTGACAGAATGGGGATTGGTGGGTTAAATGTTTCCACGGAGGGGATTGGGCTTGCATGTTAGGGATAGGACTGTAAACTCTATAACCATGCCTGCCGAGCTTTCCCTGGTGTTATTCATGATTTCTTCAAGTGTGGTTCAAGATCCCGTACAAGTACAGCGGCAGCGGTTCCAGAAGGCAAGGGGTTAAAACATTGTAACCAAGGATTTACCCCTACTTCAGGAATTCGTTAGCGCTGGGGATCCCAGAACGAACCCCAACGAACCGGAACAAACTTTTTCCATTTGGCCGAGATAGCGGGCAGGCAAGTTGCGCCCTAGCCAAAGGGATTGTAACCCAGAGACTTTATTTCAACATTTTTCGTTCAATGGACAATTTATTTCGTTTCCCCATCCCAGTAGGCAGGGGCCGGTGTGAGGGTCCCTGTATGAAGAGGGGACAGGCCGGCATGAAGGTCCCTGTGTGGAGTTCAGCAAAGGATCCTGGATGGATAATGAGGGTGAGATGCATCGGTGGGAGACCCCCAGAGATGATCCCAGCACCTGTGCACAGGAACGTCCCTTTGTTTTGGGGCATTCAGCTTCTGCAGGTGCTTATCACCCCCCTCCCCCCACCCCCTACCAACTTGTTTGGGGTGGGTATCCAGGAGGCTAGCAAACCATGTTTTCCTGTGTGTCCATTCAAGGACTTCTTGTGTGCTGGGGAATCCACAGGCAGTAGATAGAGGTCCCCTAACCTACTCAGTAGCCAGGTGGCTACCATCTATTGTGGACTAAGGAGCTCTGAGGCTATTAGCCACGTCCCAGTACTTTGTTCCGTGGAACTGATGGCAAGGTACCCATATATATGGGGGGTGGGGGTGGTGTTTGGTGGAATATTCAGGCTCATCTGGAGCCCTCGCAAGGACTGTGATTACACTCTTTCTATGAGGATTTGACCCCATGCCATTCCTCTGTATTTTATACCTGTCCTGGGTGCTGGAATTCCAGTTGTTGTGTCCCCATATAATAAACCTAAAACTTAGTATACCCTGTGTCTGGCTAGTATAACCTGTGTCTCAGGTAGCCCTATGGATCTTGTATAGGGCTGAGCCTACCCTCAAGGGCTCTGGTGGCAGCCGATACCCAAAGTTCTGGACACTGATCGGCATCTCTGGTCTTGATGCACCTCAATTACCTGACATCCAGTGTTAGCTTCTACTGACTTTAATGGGAGTTAACGCTATGGTGGGTGTGCTAACCTGTACTTAAACGTAATGAATCTGTATGTATATATGTATATATAACCGCTTGTTAGTGAGGGGTCGGTAATCCATTTCTGTACGGCTTAGATTTCCTTAAAATACTTTCTCTCTGTGCTTTGTACTGTTGTTTTGCTTAGGATATACAACAGGGAACATGAGTAACAATGCTACATTAAGCCTATACTTTGCCCATGAGTAACAATGTTATATTAACCGCAGGTTACTTTACCCACAAGTAACAATGTTATAATGGGGTTTTTTGTTTGCCTTTCTCTGGATCAATAAGTAAGTATAGATATAGAATTAAGAATCTATTGTCTAAATATAGCATAGGTTGAACTTGATGGACGTACGTCTCTTTTCAACCTCATCTACTTTGTAACTATGCAACTATGTAACTATATTAACCCCAGGTTATTTTGCCCACGAGTAACAATGTTATATTAACCCCAGGTTCCTTTGCCCACGAGTAACAATGTTATATTAACCCCAGGTTCCTTTGCCCACGAGTAACAATGTTATATTAACCCCAGGTTACTTTGCCCACGAGTAACAATGTTATATTAAACCCAGGTTACTTTGCCCACGAGTAACAATGTTATATTAACCCCAGGTTCCTTTGCCCACGAGTAACAATGTTATATTAACCCCAGGTTCCTTTGCCCACGAGTAACAATGTTATATTAACCCCAGGTTCCTTTGCCCACGAGTAACAATGTTATATTAACCCCAGGTTCCTTTGCCCACGAGTAACAATGTTATATTAACCCCAGGTTACTTTGCCCACGAGTAACAATGTTATATTAACCCCAGGTTACTTTGCCCACGAGTAACAATGTTATATTAACCCCAGGTTACTTTGCCCACGAGTAACAATGTTATATTAACCCCAGGTTACTTTGCCCACGAGTAACAATGTTATATTAACCCCAGGTTACTTTGCCCACGAGTAACAATGTTATATTAACCCCAGGTTACTTTGCCCACGAGTAACAATGTTATATTAACCCCAGATTACTTTGCCCACGAGTAACAATGTTATATTAACCCCAGGCTCCTTTGCCCACGAGTAACAATGTTATTTTAACCCCAGGTTATTTTGCCCACGAGTAACAATGTTGTATTAACCCCAGGTTATTTTGCCCACGAGTAACAATGTTATATTAACCCCAGGTTCCTTTGCCCACGAGTAACAATGTTATATTAACCCCAGGTTCCTTTGCCCACGAGTAACAATGTTATATTAACCCCAGGTTACTTTGCCCACGAGTAACAATGTTATATTAAACCCAGGTTACTTTGCCCACGAGTAACAATGTTATATTAACCCCAGGTTCCTTTGCCCACGAGTAACAATGTTATATTAACCCCAGGTTCCTTTGCCCACGAGTAACAATGTTATATTAACCCCAGGTTCCTTTGCCCACGAGTAACAATGTTATATTAACCCCAGGTTCCTTTGCCCACGAGTAACAATGTTATATTAACCCCAGGTTACTTTGCCCACGAGTAACAATGTTATATTAACCCCAGGTTACTTTGCCCACGAGTAACAATGTTATATTAACCCCAGGTTACTTTGCCCACGAGTAACAATGTTATATTAACCCCAGGTTACTTTGCCCACGAGTAACAATGTTATATTAACCCCAGGTTACTTTGCCCACGAGTAACAATGTTATATTAACCCCAGGTTACTTTGCCCACGAGTAACAATGTTATATTAACCCCAGATTCCTTTGCCCACGAGTAACAATGTTATATTAACCCCAGGTTCCTTTGCCCACGAGTAACAATGTTATATTAACCTCAGGTTACTTTGCCCACGAGTAACAATGTTATATTAACCCCAGATTACTTTGCCCACGAGTAACAATGTTATATTAACCCCAGGCTCCTTTGCCCACGAGTAACAATGTTATATTAACCCCAGGTTACTTTGCCCACGAGTAACAATGTTATATTAACCCCAGGTTACTTTGCCCACGAGTAACAATGTTATATTAACCCCAGGTTCCTTTGCCCACGAGTAACAATGTTATATTAACCCCAGGTTACTTTGCCCACGAGTAACAATGTTATATTAACCCCAGGTTCCTTTGCCCACGAGTAACAATGTTATATTAACCCCAGGTTCCTTTGCCCACGAGTAACAATGTTATATTAACCCCAGGTTACTTTGCCCACGAGTAACAATGTTATTTTAACCCCAGGTTACTTTGCCCACGAGTAACAATGTTATTTTAACCCCAGGTTACTTTGCCCACGAGTAACAATGTTATATTAACCCCAGGTTACTTTGCCCACGAGTAACAATGTTATATTAACCCCAGGTTACTTTGCCCACGAGTAACAATGTTATATTAACCCCAGGTTACTTTGCCCACGAGTAACAATGTTATATTAACCCCAGGTTACTTTGCCCACGGGTAACCTGCTTCCCACTCTCACAGGAGCATAGTCATTATCCATTATTTATTGACAAACAGGAATGTGTGGTTGCTTGCGCTGAGATTGGCCCCTGCACGGCTTAATGAAAAAGACCCTTCATTGTGTAGATTGCAAGCTCCCTGGGACAGAGCTCCCCCTCTCCCTGTATATCTGTAGCACTTACCCTTGTAAAAATGTTGGATCACCTTGTGTAACCAAAATTGTATTTCATTTAAAAAAAGTATTAAGTTCACCACTTTGAAATTAATAAAGAACAAAATGAACTTGCGTGTGTTATGCGTGTGTTATGCGTGTGTTATGCGTGTGTTATGCAGGGCCATAGAATACATGCTTTTAAAAATGGGGAAAGTGGAGGTTGTCACGGGAGACCAGGACTAATACCAGGGATCAATATCGCCAGACAGAAGCACAAGAGTTTATCAAATTAATTTATTGGAAAACCGAATCCACAACTATAAATATAAAACAGACAACACACAAACCCAACTGGGGATACCCTGCAGTCCTGGTCGCAGGGACCTCCCTAGAGAGATTACCCCTGTTATCCTCCACTGCAGTGCTTACAGGAACTGGTCATGGACCTGACCAGATTGGACCTCCGGCCTGGAACCGGTACAGGAACTGGCACTGCAGCTGGAATCCTCTCAGCCAAGAGAGAGAGCGGACAGCCTGAGCTGAGCCGGAGCGACGGAGACTTGGTCGCGATCGCTGGAAGTCATCACTATTTGATTTTTCCAGCGACCGCAGCCTGACGTCACCGGCACTGTAAGCGCAGCCTGACGTCACCATTGCGTCGCCGGCACTGTAAGCGCAGCCTGACGTCACCGGCACTGTAAGCGCAGCCTTACAGGGAAAGGTGCAGAGAGCTCTGCGAGTTTCCAAGTGCACATAAAGTTAACCCCTGGTCCCTGCACTGCTGGAACCAGGCATGATACAGATATAATACACATAATATAATACACTATTACTGACAGGTAGGGGTAATGTCAGGCTTGATCTGCATTAACAACAGCCATATTTATCCCTACTCCTTACCCGTTTGTACCATGGGACATATCCCTACCCCTTACCCGTTACAGAGGACACTGGAGATTTTTGCAAATGCATCACATATTCCATTTATTGGTATGGATTTTCGGGAACATTTTTGTTCGGATTTTGTGTCCCGCTTACTGTGACATTTTCTCTCCGGCGGTTTTACTGGGCTGCTGTTTAAGTTCGGTGTCTGATTGCTTGCACTGACATCAGAGTGTAACAGGGCACACACCCAGGTGTTCTCTACACAAGAGATATCACACATAACGCAGGGTGCTTATGGAAAAGGATCAGTGCTTACAGAAGGCACTCCCCGGGTCTCAGGAGGTAAGTCGGATTACTCGAGCTCTGACTCCTAGCTGTCTTTACGAATGGAAAGGCTCGGCCTGTGAATGTGGGTATTCTGTCAGAGAAGTCTCCCGACTGCCGCAGGAGGGCGAAAAACAACAGCAGCTTTATCAAGGGAAAAGCCCAACTGCTCTCAAATATTTCTTTCTTTGATAAATCTAGTGTTTCTTTTGTTATCACTTTCAGAACCAGGTGAAGTATGAAAGTCATGTCCGTTTCTGTCTTTGCTGAGTAAACATCTCCACTGATACCTTTGGCGTTTCTTCTTATATAGTTTGTGCAAGTTGTTTGGGAGTTTCTAGGATCTTTTGGCTGCTGTGGATGTCTCAGAGTTTAACTGCCTTGCGGAGGTGATTTAAGATTGTACAGTTGGTATTTGATGCCATTGCATGAACGGAAAGAAAAACTAATTACAGATTGAGATAAGAATACATATTGCAAAGATCAAAACATCTTACAGCAGAAATTCTCTCCAAATGCAAATGAACTATTAGTCACAACAGGAGGTATACTTACACTTTAGCCAGTTGTACAGCTATCCCTACACTAGCAATGCTTAGCTAATATTAAAAACAATTCTTATTTCAAAATGTGATAATATTTCGCCATCAAAATTATGCGATTGTCATGCTGCCTATTGGGTAATAACATCTACTCCAGCAATTTGTTTATATATATATATATATATATATATATATATATATATATAATGCAGAAAATAGCCGTGTTAGTCCAGTTGCGATAGTGCAGAATAAACTCATTTATTCTGCACTATATATATATATATATATATATATATATATATATATATATATATATATATATATATATATATATATATATATATATAAAATCAAAAACGAATAGACGATACCGTTCTGTGGTAACTAAATGCTTTTATTTGTGCGAGCTTTCAAGATACACTGATCTCTTTTTCCGGCGATGCTACAACATCGCCGGAAGAAGAGATCAGTATATCTCGAAAGCTCGCAAGAATAAAAGCATTTCTTTAGCCACAGAATGGTATCGTCTACTCATTTTTGATTATTAAGCTCGACTAACACGGTACAGATACAGACACATCTACACACACACACACACACATACTTATACACACATATATATATATATACATATACACACACATATATATATATATATACATATACACACATATATATATATATATATACACATACACAAACGTCACCATTACGTAGCGCGGCCACCTGTCTGGGCTCTTCACAACAGTCTTCTAAAGTGATTTAGAGAAACAAAAGTATAATACGTAGCATTATAGTGCGGAATTCAGGCTTCTGCCTGTTTTATTTCGTTCCAGTGGGGAACTGCAACTTCAACAGATACACATTGGGGCACTCAGCCGTTAACCTTCAGTGGTTATTCTTATATTAGAGTCAGGCGATATCTCAAGCACACAGTCCCTTTAAGGCAAAACAAATCATAAAATGAACACCTTCTCCACGGTAGGGATGGCTAACTATACAATATAAGCCTAGCTACAGGCTGGCCGACTAAACCAGTTACCAGCTTTTAATAACATATTTATATAGTGAAATAACATTCAATCCTTATCTGTTAGATGGGGGCAGCATCCCAAGAGAATCCATGCAATCCTTTTGGATGCTGCAATATGTGAAGGGGGCATCATCCCTGAACTGTATGCAGGGGAGCGGTGATGCCTCCAGACTCTAGGAGAGAGACTAAAGCAGCAAACCTATCTGCCACAAATACCTGTTCCTTAATTAGGAGAGCAGGTGAGGGGAATTAGAACCATTATAAACTCTGGCCTGGACTTTTCATCCACCAGCCTCAGTAAAATGTGAAGCTGTGGAATGGATCCTTTTACACTATTTCTGCATTTTCTGATCTAACTCGACCAGAAAGCTGCCTAATATCCTAGGACTATATATATATATACATACATACATACATACATACATACATACATGTATATACATACATACATACACACACACATACACACATACACACATACTATATACAAAAAGATTAAGATAGGCACACAAAAAATGCATACAAAAAGTGTATTTTATCGGCACAAGATTTCGCTACCCTTTGCACTCATGGGAAGAGTTCTCTTGTGTCAGGATAGCGACTCATGAAACTGCGGTCTTGGTTTAGGCCACCGCTAAGTGTCCCGAACCTGTTCCTTCAGGAATGTCGTGTACCTCATTATGTGCATGAAATGCCCAGGGGGCTGCTACTACATAGGTGAGATGGGACAGGGGCTAAACAAGAGAATTAATCTGCATCGCCACAGCATCACACACAGCATCACAGTCCTGTCGGCGAACATTTCTCTGACTCTAGCCATAAGATGAACGATCTAAAGGTGGCCATACGTAAAGGTAATCTTATAGAACACAGAGAGATGGTTGCATGAATACAAATTTATGCAACTGTTCGGGACACTTAGCGATGGCCTAAACCGAGACTGAAGTTTTATGAGTCACTACTGACACGAGTGAACTCTTTCCATGAGTGTTAAAGGCCCTGTCCATACATACAGCGCATATATATATATATACACATGTAGAGGTATCAGTACCGTGTTAGCCGAGCTTCAATAATCAAAAAATAAATAAATAGATGATACCGTTCTGTGGCTAACGAAATGCTTTTATTTGTGCGAGCTTTCGAGATACACTGATCTCTTCTTCCGGCGATGTTACAATGAATGAAGCAAAAGGTATACTTAAAAACAGTGTCTCTTGGAATGTTATCTGTGCTGTTCCTTCTCCCGGTGTGGATGTGCTGGGGGGTGCACCCCCTGAGGAAGGTCCCCCTGTGGGATCGAAACGTTGGAGTTATGTGCTGTATTTAATACATTTATTTTCATTCACCTGAGTGCTGTCTCCTTTTTGCTGCTATGCAGTAATGTATACTTTTATTATTTATATGGGACATGCACCTATTCATTATTGAATTTTTATTGGAGTGCCAGTGATGCTTTATATATATATATATATATATATAGTCACTTGTGAGCATATTCACATGTCTTAGACATGTCTGCAACCCCGCCTTTCAACCATTATCACCTAACATACAGTGCTCCCACTGCAGCAGGGGATTCTGGGAAATTACATGCAAATGAGCACACAACGTGTCACCTTTTGCCTGGAAAATCCATTCACATGGAGCCCATTTAAGCTAATGCACCGCCGTTCACACAGCTTTCAAGCACAGCATGGAACAAGCAAAGCAAGTACAGACCTCTCACAGACATGTTTCAACCTTGATGGGTATCATCAGTGTGAGGTTGGTTTATACTTGCTTTGAAATATTTCTAGGCTGGGTAGGTTTACCAAATACATTTTAAGTTATGGTGGATGAAAAAGGCGACAGAAAACCTCCACCGTTAGCATGACCCTGAGGAAGGTCCCGTTACGGTGACCGAAACGTTGGTTGCGGTACCCTCTCTGTTTTTAATACAGTTTTTATGGATTTCAACCATCAGTGTGCTGTCTCTCTTTTATCGGATGTCCCTCTGGTAACACTCTCTCTCTCTGTCTTTATATATATATATATGTATATATATATATATATATATACACATGCGTACGTGTGTGCATACATGTACATTCCTATAAAATATGTTTGCCCCGTGAGCATTTTTGGGAGAGTGCCAACAGCAGGAGATACCCGCCTGTATATTATATTGGGAGGTATCAAATGTTTTGAGTATGTTGAAACATTTTTCCATTTTCTTTGCATCAAATCTCTGAGGTCTGAGTTACTGTAACCCGCCCAGGTGCCAAATGTTAGAAACTTCCCTGCAAGCTTATGATGCAACCACAAGCAAAACATGGACTTTGCACCACAACACACATTCCTGTGATACATATGCCAATAGACAGAGATATCTTTCTCTATGTCACCCCTATCTGCATCTCCATCGTTTCAATCTTTCTTTCCTTTTGTAATTCAGTCTCTGCTTCTTACTCTCTTCCCCTCCTCTGCCTTCTCTCTCCTCCCCCCCTCTCTTTCCTCTCCTCCTGTATCCCCCCTCTCTCCTCCTCCCCGCCCCTCTATGTCCCCCCCATCACCCCCTCCTCTCTCCCCCCCCACCTCTCCACCCCCTCACCTCTCCACCCCCTCCTCTCCCCCCGTCCCCTCACCCTCTCCCCACTCCCTCTCCCCACTCCCTCTCCCCCTCCCCCCTCCCCCCCCCTGGTACAGATAGCAGGCTCTGATGAACGCAGTGCAGGAGTTGGTGGCTGCATTTTCTGGCTGGCGGTTTCTGTTGCCATGGTTTCTGTTGGTTATTGTTGTAGTAAGCTGTGGCCTGCGTGGCCCATTACAGAAAGAGGCTGGTAAGAGGGGTTAAAGGTCAACCAATGTGAGCGTTTATCACATACCACGTCTGCCTGGCACAGGAGAGCCACAGATTGTGCAAATGTCAATGGAAATGAAAGTTTTATTAGCTGATCTGAGGTATAACAACTCATTAAAGAGTCACAACGTTCCCACCTGCTCTGGCTATACTCAGTGAGGTGAGATAAGAGTAATATGCTGCATGCAGACTCTCTCACCCTCGCTTCTCCATATGCTTGCACCGAACCTGCTTGCATGCCAGGCTCACGTATAACAAGCTACGCACAATTCCTGCACACTGGGTCACATTTCTATAGGTGACGGCTAAGTGCTACAGGCTGAACTCGCGGCCTCACGTTAAGTTCCTTCTGTAAGCCAACCTTAGTCCTGGATTTTACATGATTCTACATTCACATGCTAAATCCTGTGCTTAGTGTGTTCTGTGTGCGCTCTGTGTGCTCTGTGTGCTCTGCATGTTCTCTGTGTGTGCTGTGAGTGCATTCTCCGTGCTCTGCGTGTTCTGCGCGCTCTGTGTGTGCGCTCTTTGTGTTGTGCGCGTGCTCTGTGTGCGCGCTCTGGGCACTCTGTGTTTGCGCTGTGTGCTCTGCACGCTCTCTGTGTGTGCTTTGTGTGTGTTCTCCGTGCTCTGCATGTTATATGCTCTCTGTGTGCTCGGCGCGCTCTGTGTGCGCTCTGTTTTCTGCGTGCGCTCTGCGCGTTCTGTGTGTTCTGTTTATGCTCTGCGAGCTGTTTGTGCTCTGTTTGCTCTGCGCGCTCTCTGTGTGTGCTGTGTGTGTGTTCTCCGTGCCCTGCGTGTTATGTGTGCTCTGTGTGTGCTCTGCACGCTCTGTGTGTGCGCTCTTTGTGTTGTGTGTGTGCGCTCTGTGCGCTCTGTGTTTGCGCTCTGTGTGCTCTGCTCGCTCGCTGTGTGTGCGTTGTCCGTGCTCTGCGTGTTGTGTGCTCTTGTGTGTGCTCTGCACGCTCTGTTTGTGCTCTGTTTGCTCTGCGCGCTCTCTGTGTGTGCTGTGTGTGTTCTCCGTGCTCTGTGCGTTCTGTGTGCGTTCTCCGTGCTCTGCACATTCTGTGTGCGCTCTCCATGCTCTGCGTGTTCTGTATGCTCTCTGCGTGCTCTGCGTGCTCGGGCCTCCACATTGTACAGGTTTGAAATGTAGATGCCAGTCT
This sequence comes from Ascaphus truei, assembly GCF_040206685.1. Lineage (NCBI taxonomy): Eukaryota > Metazoa > Chordata > Amphibia > Anura > Ascaphidae > Ascaphus > Ascaphus truei. The sequence continues at coordinate 52,239,752 of NC_134498.1, forward strand.
ACGATTCCAAGCACATTGTTTGGAATAGGAACAGAAGGTCTTAGAAAGAAATATGACCTTTTAAATGCAGATCTTTTTGCCACTCTGGAATACTCTTAGTTTTGTATGTGCTGTTGAGTTAACCCCCTGACTCCAGATTTGTGATCCTTCCTTTGAAGCTTCTCCTAATAGAACACATTGCCCACCTTTTCCAAATGATATATACCGGTGTATATATATACTAGCTGAGAGCCCCGGCGTTGCCCGGGATGTTTGTGGTGTGGGTGTGGCATTTGGGTGGGGAGTGGTCCACACGGCCCATGTGCTCAAGGTTTAAGTAAGTAAGTGAGAAGTACTTTAGGGATATAGTATTGTGTACACCCCTCTGCACAAGGCATCTGCCTCAAATCTCATTCACATACAATATGTTCTGCTCCACACCAATATACAACATACAGCAGTTGGAGAAAGATATACAGTATCAGCACCTCTGGGCTGTCCCCTTCTGTGTTGCTGAAAATGATCCTTCCAGGAGTATGTGGTACAGAAGATGCAGTGCCCTACGGTGATGAATCACTGCAGTGTGTAATGAAGAGCAGTGTTTAGTTATATAGTTACATTGTAGATGAGGTTGAAAAAAGACATTTGTCCATCAAGTTCAACTTATGCTAAATTGAGACGACGGATACTTATCCTATATCCGTACTTACAGTATACAGAGTAGTTCCTGAGGTGCAATGCAGTGTGCAAACTACAAAGAGTCTGGATGGCCAGTTAAGAAAAAAAAAACTCTTCGACATCATTCATTAGTTACAGACCAACCAATGCTTCAGCCGGTTGGAGCAGAGGGATACTCCGCTGGTTGGCTTTCTTGGTTACACAATAAGATAATGTCTCTTTGCAGAAGTTACATGTTCTATGTGCTCTTTCCCTTGTTGTGTCAGAGTATATGGTGTGTTAGCAGAGGGACCACGCACACCCTAAGGCCTCATGACATGGAGCAGAGAGGGCATGATATGTTGCTGGTGCACTCTTGTTCTTCTGCACAGATAACTGTTGTACTCTAATCACAGGACATACTCGCCCTAGAATAGATTCATTCCCTCCTAACCCCCGAGACACATTTGGTGCAGACTTTGCATGTGGCCTGTACAGACATGTCTGGGTTTCTATGTGTCTCTCAGGTGTCACATGTGGGTCTATAACTGTTTTGGTAACCACAGAGAATGTCCCAGTGGAATTCTGAACATCTCCAGTGAATGTGTGGTGTGCACATGTATGTTTCAGTAACATGATGGTAACGACACACATATCATGTTAATGATTATGGGGATGTTAAATTAAAATGACAGGTGAATTGCAGCAATGAGGCACCACAGTACTAACCTATTCAGCATCGGATGCATTATATTGCAGCCTCTCTGACCCCTGGTCCCTTACAATAATCGAGACATGCAGTGGGATTGGATGGATGAATTCAAACTGCTGATGAAGAGGAGACTTGAAGTCTGGAAAGATCTGTGCTCACTCTATGAAGAACCTTTTATATTGGTCCATTAATAGGTATGAAAATCCAAGACAAACCTACTCTGGTAATCTCAAAATGTTCTAAAGGAAATTGAACATATAATTGGCAATTTAACTCTTAGCCGTTCTTTGAAGGAATTTTGAGCAGGTGTTTAAGGGGCTTGGACGAAATAATGGGATATGTCCCCAACGTTTAAGAGTAAAAAGTAAAACAGCACGCTAGTTGTAGGGCAGTCATGACGCGGGGCTATGGCCTCCATGACATGTTTGCACTAGATGGAACATTCTCGTTACCACTCCTAATGGCAACAGTCAAGATATATACACGTTTATGGGTTCCACTGTTTTATATGTACAGTGTTGCAGCTAAACTAACTAATATGCACATAGAACTGCCAGATATGAAGTCTTTGGGGATTATACTCATTGTAACTCAGGCCTAGTGATTGGGTTGGAGTAAGCCTCACCCACTGAGAGGCAACCTTGCATATTTTGAGTAAATGGAAGCCTAGGTCATGAGAATGTGAGTCTCACTCATAAGAACAATACAATACACAGGCACCTATTATGGAGTTAGTTTTACTCAGGGGGTGTTACTCAAACTCTGGAATTTTTCCATACTCATTCACTCACACAAGTCAGAATTATTTCATGACTGTGGCAATATTGGTCCAAAACCTCCAGACCTCCCTTGGGACCCATGAACGTGAGATCCCTTTGGACCACAGCCTGGACCTTCTGCTATATCCCTCAGAACTACACCAAGTGAGAAGATGACAGGTGATTGGCCTCCCCACTCACCCTCTGAGCAGCTGGTGTCCCATTCTTACCTTGCAGTCTCCCATGCAGGACCTCACAGAGTACTCTCCAGCTTGCAGATATTTCTCCAACACAAAGTCAAACTCCTCGTATTTTTCCTGAGCGTGTTGATCCAGTCTCTGGTAAGTCTGGAGGCAGCTGCTGCACACCTCAACCTCTAGTAGAGCAGGAGAGGCCACAGCTGCCCCCACGACGTTCCCCATGAGACTCTCCAGGCTGCAGTCCAAGCTGTCCGGGTTAGACATTCCCAGCAGCAGGTCCAGGATGGTGTAAGTATCACAAAAGGACAGGCTGAAGTTGCGAAAATAAGCCTTCAAAAAGTTCCTCTTGGAGGAAAAAGTGGAGAAGAAGGAGGGAGCATAGGACCAGGAGGAGGAGGGTTGGGGGGAGAATGGAGAGAGAGACCCCCAAAGTCTTTGCAGAGAATGCAGTTTGGTGCAGGCAGAATCCAGGTGACAAGACCTGTCTCCAGTGCAATGCGGGGTGTGAGCAGCACATTTGGTCAGATTGCTTAGGAAAGTGTCCCAGGCCCCCCTGCCCTCCCCTGGGAAGCTCTGGGGGGGCAGCAGGCTGGAGTTGGCCTGCTGCCCCCGGGCTGGCTGCAGGCTGAAGGAGAAGCTGCCCCTGGCTTTGGCCCCGGCAGAGACCAGCCAGAGGTGATTAGACAGCAGGACGGTGAAGAACAGGAGAGACGCTAAGGACAGGCGCCATCTCTGCGCCCTCTCGGAGTCCGCGCACGGCTTGTCGCTTTGTCGGGGGTCCCAGCAGATCTTTAACACGGCCTCATCTTCCCTTGGATACATCCAAGCCCCCCTGATCATATTTTAGGGGGCGGGAGAATGCGGGGAGCCTCTCAGTCTGTCCCCACCCCCTATGTTTGTGGTGGGTTCCCTACACCACCAGCGCAATGTCACCTGCCTCTAGTGAGGGGGCCTGCTGAGAGGGGCAACATCAGGAGGCTGGGGGGGGGGAGGGGTGGGTAAAGGATGGATGGGGAGGATACTGGATGGAGATGAATGGATAGGTGGATGGAGGAATGAATAGATGTTGGGATAAAGGATGGGGGGGGGGTAGGGGATGGGGGCTCCCCGCCCCCTACGTGCCCCTTCTCAGGTCACTCAGTTACCGGCCATTGCAGGGACTACTCACAAAACCAACCAGGAAAAGAAACCCCCCCACCCCCCTCCCTCGGTAAAGATTCACCCCCCGGGGCAAGTGCATCAAGCAGAATTCCACACTGCAACCCGGGGGGGCAGGTGATACCCCATGCAGCTCCCCCCACCCTCCCCCCTATGCACCCAGAGCAGACCCAGGTAAGACCACCCCCTGAGGTCTCAGCCCCTGCAGTCCATCCTGCCTGCTGCTCCCAGGCTGATCCCTGGGCTGCTCCCAGGCTGATCCCAGGCTGCTCCCTGGGCTGCTCCCAGGCTGATCCCAGGCTGCTCCCTGGGCTGCTCCCAGGCTGATCCCTGGGCTGATCCCAGGCTGATCCCTGGGCAGATCCCAGGCTGATCCTGGAGGTGGCTCTCCCTCCTTATTGTTTTCTCTTCCTCTTCTGATGGGCACTGTTCTTCACCTCCCTGGGCATCCTGCTGCTGGGGCTGAATATTCCCATGCCTCCTCTTCCTCGCCGCGCTCGCAGGCCGGCCTCTCACCGCTGGGCTTCCTCTTATTTCTATCTAATCTGTCGCCATCTTCAGCCGAGGAGAGACCACCTTCAGAAATTGGCCAGATGCGCGGGCACGTGGGCGCGCGGTCCCGAGCACGAGAGCGCGCCTCCGAGCACGAGAGCGCGCCTCCCATCCTCTGCCTTATGCAACTGAACTGAATCCTCCCCCCTTCTCCCTCCTCTCCTCATCCCTTTCACCCTCCTCTCTCTTCATTCACTCCATGCTTCTTTTCATTCATTGCCTCCTTCATTCAGCTTCTCCTCCACTGACACCCCCTCCCCCATAACAACCCATCCCCATAACATCGCTCCCATAACACGCTCTCCCAATAACACCCTCTCCCCCATAACAATCCCTCCCCCATAAAACCATCTCCCCATAACACAGCTCCCCCATAACACTCCTCCCCCATTACACCACTTTCCACATAACACCCCTTTCACCATAACACCCTCTCCCCCATAACACCCCTTACCCCATTACACCCTTTTCCCCATAACACCCCTTTCCCCATAACACAGCTCCCCCATAACACTCCTCCCCCATTACACCACTTTCCCCATAACACCCCTTTCACCATAACACCCTCTCCCCCATAACACCCCTTACCCCATTACACCCTTTCCCCCATAACACCCTCTCCCCATTACACCCCTTTCCCCATAACACCCCTTTCACCATAACACTCCTCCCCCATAACACCACTTTCCCCATAACACCCCTTTCCCCATAACACCCCTTTCCCCATAACACCCCTTTCCCCATATCACAACTAATATCTCCTCCACTTAATACCCAAGAATGAATTAGATTGTGCTCCAGCCCCGGTTGCCCGCCCTTTAACCAAATCCCTGCCCTGAAGAGCTTGCTATCTATTCATGTGTACATAAGACAGAGGCAAATAAATTCACAATGATAGTGTCACGTGGAACTGGTACTGGGGCTCCCACTTCAGAGATTAGGGATAGCACTGGTGCTGTTTTAGCGAGTTTTAAGAGGAAATATATTATTTGGGACCATCTGTCCTTTGTCTTCATTTAGCCAAGAATTGTATGTAAGCCCCACACTGACCCCTACACTCTGACCCCTACACTCTGAACCCCTGCACCCTGACCCGCACACTCTGAACCCCTGCACCCTGACCCCTAAACTCTGAGCCCCTGCACCCTGACCCCCACACTCTGAACCCCTGCACCCTCACCCCCACACTCTGAACCCCTGCACCCTGACCCCCACACTCTGAACCCCTGCATTCTGACCCCCACACTCTGAACCCCTGCACCCTGACCCCCACACTCTGAACCCCTGCACCCTGACCCCCACACTCTGAACCCCTACACCCTGTCCCCCACACTCTGAACCCCTGCACCCTGACCCCCACACTCTGAACCCCTGCAATCTGACCCCCACACTCTGAACCCCTGCACCATGACCCCCACACTCTGAACCCCTGCCCTCTCACCCCCTGTGCTTGTTAGAATTTAGAATACTACCTCTGTAAATCCATTAAATTGGATCTGAGCATCAATGGTATCAAGAGACACAGGACTATCGGAAATGGGTTGGATTTCATGGATTTGTTACAGCCCAGTACCATATCTGAGGGTCTTCAACCAGAGCTGCTCCAGCCCCACCTGTCTCTGGGTCTCCCAGAACCTGTCCCTGGGTCTCCCAGAACCTGTCCCTGGGTCTCCCAGAACCTGTCCCTGGGTCTCCCAGAACCTGTACAGTGGGAGTGAAAACGCGCCCAGCTCCTGCTGTCCTTGGTAGAATGTGCTGAACATGGCGTGTAAGCAAAGCAGGGGTGTGTGTACCTGGCACAGGGATGTATGTACCTGGCACAGGGGTGTGTGTACCTGGCACAGGGATGTATGTACCTGGCACAGGGGTGTATGTACCTGGCACAGGGATGTATGTACCTGGCACAGGGGTGTGTGTACCTGGCACAGGGGTGTATGTACCTGGCACAGGGGTGTGTGTACCTGGCACAGGGATGTATGTACCTGGCACAGGGGTGTGTGTACCTGGCACAGGGGTGTATGTACCTGGCACAGGGGTGTATGTACCTGGCACAGGGATGTATGTACCTGGCACAGGGGTGTGTGTACCTGGCACAGGGGTGTGTGTACCTGGCACAGGGGTGTGTGTACCTGGCACAGGGGTATATGTACCTGGCACAGGGGTGTATGTACCTGGCACAGGGGTGTATGTACCTGGCACAGGGGTGTATGTACCTGGCACAGGGGTGTATGTACCTGGCACAGGGGTGTATGTACCTGGCACAGGGTCTCCCAGAACCTGTTCCTGGGTCTCCCAGAACCTGTCCCTGGGTCTCCCAGAACCTGTCCCTGGGTCTCCCAGAACCTGTACAGTGGGAGTGAAAACGCGCCCAGCTCCTGCTGTCCTTGGTAGAATGTGCTGAACATGGCGTGTAAGCAAAGCAGGTATGTGTGTACCTGGCACAGGGATGTATGTACCTGGCACAGGGGTGTGTGTACCTGGCACAGGGATGTATGTACCTGGCACAGGGGTGTATGTACCTGGCACAGGGGTGTATGTACCTGGCACAGGGGTGTATGTACCTGGCACAGGGGTGTATGTACCTGGCACAGGGGTGTGTGTACCTGGCACAGGGGTGTATGTACCTGGCACAGGGGTGTATGTACCTGGCACAGGGATGTATGTACCTGGCACAGGGATGTGTGTACCTGGCACAGGGGTGTGTGTACCTGGCACAGGGGTATGTGTACCTGGCACAGGGGTGTATGTACCTGGCACAGGGGTGTATGTACCTGGCACAGGGGTGTATGTACCTGGCACAGGGGTGTATGTACCTGGCACAGGGGTGTATGTACCTGGCACAGGGGTGTATGTACCTGGCACAGGGGTGTATGTACCTGGCACAGGGGTGTGTGTACCTGGCACAGGGGTGTATGTACCTGGCACAGGGGTGTATGTACCTGGCACAGGGGTGTATGTACCTGGCACAGGGGTGTATGTACCTGGCACAGGGGTGTGTGTACCTGGCACAGAGGTGTGTGTACCTGGCACAGGGGTGTGTGTACCTGGCACAGGGGTTTGTGTACCTGGCACAGGGGTGTGTGTACCTGGCACAGGGGTGTGTGTACCTGTCACAGGGGTGTGTGTACCTGGCACAGGGGTGTGTGTACCTGGCACAGGGATGTGTGTACCTGGCACAGGGGTGTATGTACCTGGCACAGGGGTGTGTGTACCTGGCACAGGGGTGTATGTACCTGGCACAGGGGTGTGTGTACCTGGCACAGGGATGTATGTACCTGGCACAGGGGTGTGTGTACCTGGCACAGGGGTGTGTGTACCTGGCACAAGGATGTATGTACCTGGCACAGGGGTGTGTGTACCTGGCACAGGGGTGTATGTACCTGGCACAGGGGTGTGTGTACCTGGCACAGGGGTGTATGTACCTGGCACAGGGGTGTGTGTACCTGGCACAGGGATGTATGTACAGGGGTATATGTACCTGGCACAGGGGTGTATGTACCTGGCACAGGGATGTATGTACCTGGCACAGGGGTGTATGTACCTGGCACAGGGGTGTATGTACCTGGCACAGGGTGTATGTACCTGGCACAGGGGTGTATGTACCTGGCACAGGGGTGTATGTACCTGGCACAGGGGTGTATGTACCTGGCACAGGGGTGTATGTACCTGGCACAGGGGTGTGTGTACCTGGCACAGGTGTGTGTGTACCTGGCACAGGGGTGTGTGTACCTGGCACAGGGATGTGTGTACCTGGCACAGGGGTGTGTGTACCTGGCACAGGGGTGTATGTACCTGGCACAGGGGGGTGTATGTACCTGGCACAGGGGTGTATGTACCTGGCACAGGGGTGTATGTACCTGGCACAGGGGTGTATGTACCTGGCACAGGGGTGTATGTACCTGGCACAGGGGTGTATGTACCTGGCACAGGGGTGTATGTACCTGGCACAGGGGTGTATGTACCTGGCACAGGGGTGTATGTACCTGGCACAGGGGTGTATGTTCCTGGGACAGGGTTGTATGTACCTGGCACAGGGGTGTATGTACCTGGCACAGGGGTGTATGTTCCTGGGACAGGGTTGTATGTACCTGGCACAGGGGTATATGTACCTGGCACAGGGGTGTATGTACCTGGCACAGGGGTGTATGTACCTGGCACAGGGGTGTATGTACCTGGCACAGGGGTGTATGTACCTGGCACAGGGGTGTGTGTACCTGGCACAGGGGTGTATGTACCTGGCACAGGGGTGTGTGTACCTGGCACAGGGGTGTATGTACCTGGCACATGGGTGTATGTACCTGGCACAGGGGTGTGTGTACCTGGCACAGGGATGTGTGTACCTGGCACAGGGGTGTATGTACCTGGCACAGGGGTGTATGTACCTGGCACAGGGGTGTATGTACCTGGCACAGGTACTCCAGCTATTTGATGACTCCAGGCTTCTCTGTCACTGCAGGCTGGCTTTGCATATTTCTGCCCTGGCTCAGCTGCCTGTGGATAGTTTATGAGTGAGGTCATTTTGAGGTGTTACTTACTCCAGATGCTGGGAGGGTTTGGTGTTCAACACAGAGGTTACCGAGTCTGTCCCGGATCACACACTGGGAGCGACCTATGAGCACCATAAATGTACATTAGGAAACATGATTAAATCAAACTATTCCAGGTCACATCTCTTTGTCCCAGTCTGGCAGTGCGGGGAACACTTGGTGGGATAAGCTATTTTATTGGCACAATCTGCTGTATGTTTGTGTCGCTTTTGCTTCCCTTTTTCATACAACCTTTTTTGTTGTCGCGGGTCTGAGATGTTGGCAGTGGAAATTGGAATAGGTGCATGATTGGGGTCCCGGGTATAGGGTGCTTCAGGTTAGGTCTATGTATTGATCTCAGATCATATACTTCTAGCACAAATACACAAGTCCACCTTGATCCCTTTAGCATCCTATGGGTTAATTGAGGGAGAAGAAAGTTTAACAAAAGCCTGGCACATATAACTGCCCCACGCCCCACGCCCCACGCCCCACACATTCTGAAAGAAGCCTTTCTGAGGGATTATGTACCACAATCCAGGTCTCAGTTACTGTATATATTCGTCTTTTGTGTCTGTGTCAAGTGTAACACAACTGTGTTTAGGTTTCATACGTTTGGTGCAGGGCTCTGGGATGGTTTATAGTCACACAGACCATGGGGATTATTCTTACTATAGTATGTGCCACATGTAACCCCTGGCACCTCACATTGCCCCTTCTACCCGCTCCCACAATCGGTCACTTAAGCAGGCAGATACAATAAGGGTAAAGTAGCCTGATACATTGCTGAGGACTTCTAATGTTTCTCATTCCCTGACCTACGTCCCTTTGTATAACTGGACATACAGCGCCACCACTGCCAACCCTGCCACCACTGCCAACCCTGCCAACCCTGCCACCACTGCCAACCCTGCCAACCCTGCCACCACTGCCAACCCTGCCACCACTGCAACCACTGCCAACCCTGCCACCACTGCCAACCCTGCCACCACTGCCAACCCTGCCACCACTGCCACCCCTGCCACCCCTGCCACCACTGCCAACCCTGCCACCACTGCCAACCCTGCCACCACTGCCACCCCTGCCACCCCTGCCACCACTGCCACCACTGCCAACCCTGCCACCACTGCCACCACTGCCACCACTGCCAACCCTGCCACCACTGCCAACCCTGCCACCACTGCCACCACTGCCAACCCTGCCACCACTGCCACCACTGCCACCACTGTCAACCCTGCCACCCCTGCCAACCCTGCCACCACTGCCACCCCTTCCAACCCTGCCACCACTGCCACCACTGCCAACCTCTGCCAACCCTGCCACCACTGCCAACCCTGCCACCACTGCCAACACTGCCACCACTGCCAACACTGCCACCACTGCCACCAATGCCAACCCTGCCACCACCTCCACCACTGCCAACCCTGCCACCACTGCCACCACTGCCACCACTGCCAATCCTGCTACCACTGGCACCACTGCCAACCCTGCCAACCCTGCCACCACTGCCAACCCTGCCACCACTGCCAACCCTGCCAACACTGCCAACCCTGCCAACACTGCCACCACTGCCACCACTGCCACCACTGCCAACACCTCCACCCCTGCCAACCCTGCCACCACTGCCACCACTGCCAACCCTGCCACCACTGCCAACCCTGCCACCACTGCCAACCCTGCCACCACTGCCAACCCTGCCACCACTGCCACCACTGCCAACCCTGCCACCACTGCCACCACTGCCACCACTGCCAACACTGCCACCCCTGCCAACCCTGCCACCACTGCCAACCCTGCCACCACTGCCACCCCTGCCACCACTGCCAACCCTGCCACCACTGCCAACCCTGCCACCACTGCCACCACTGCCACCACTGCCAACACTGCCACCCCTGCCACCACTGCCAACCCTGCCACCACTGCCAACCCTGCCACCACTGCCAACCCTGCCACCACTGCCAACCCTGCCACCACTGCCACCACTGCCAACCCTGCCAACACTGCCACCACTGCCACCACTGCAGGGAGGGGACATGTGCTGTCCAGGAGGAGAGGTGCTGATCTCCCTGTTCTGCGCCAGCCACCTCCTCCCCTGGACCACAGCAAACCGATGCACTCAGGGAGTCCCCCGAGTTTCGTTATGTGAGGGAAATTTACAAGAGCTGACAGGCCTGCAGAATATACGAGCCGGGCTTGATTATGCCTCCGATATAAGTGGCAAAGACCCAGAGAAGAGACATGATTAACATAATAGCCAGGCATTTCATTTATAGCATTTCAATTGCTTGGCTGATTTCTGATTCATCACTACTGCAGGGAAGCACCCGTGTAACTACACCTCACAGAGAAGCACCCGTGTAACTACACCTCACAGAGAAGCACCCGTGTAACTACACCTCACAGAGAAGCACCTGTGTAACTACACCTCACAGAGAAGCACCCGTGTAACTACACCTCACAGAGAAGCACCCGTGTAACTACACCTCACAGAGAAGCACCTGTGTAACTAAACCTCACAGAGAAGCACCCGTGTAACTACACCTCACAGAGAAGCACCCGTGTAACTACACCTCACAGAGAAGCACCCGTGTAACTACACCTCACAGAGAAGCACCCGTGTAACTACACCTCACAGAGAAGCACCCGTGTAACTACACCTCACAGAGAAGCACCCGTGTAACTACACCTCACAGAGAAGCACCCGTGTAACTACACCTCACAGAGAAGCACCTGTGTAACTACACCTCACAGAGAAGCACCCGTGTAACTACACCTCACAGAGAAGCACCCGTGTAACTACACCTCACAGAGAAGCACCCGTGTAACTACACCTCACAGAGAAGCACCCGTGTAACTACACCTCACAGAGAAGAACCCGTGTAACTACACCTCACAGAGAAGCACCCGTGTAACTACACCTCACAGAGAAGCACCCGTGTAATTACACCTCACAGAGAAGCACCCGTGTAACTACACCTGACAGAGAAGCACCCGTGTAACTACACCTCACAGAGAAGCACCCGTGTAACTACACCTCACAGAGAAGCACCCGTGTAATTACACCTCACAGAGAAGCACCCGTGTAACTACACCTCACAGAGAAGCACCCGTGTAACTACACCTCACAGAGAAGCACCCGTGTAACTACACCTCACAGAGAAGTACCCGTGTAACTACACCTCACAGAGAAGCACCCGTGTAATTACACCTCACAGAGAAGCACCCGTGTAACTACACCTCACAGAGAAGCACCCGTGTAACTACACCTCACAGAGAAGCACCCGTGTAACTACACCTCACAGAGAAGCACCCGTGTAACTACACCTCACAGAGAAGCACCCGTGTAACTACACCTCACAGAGAAGCACCCGTGTAACTACACCTCACAGAGAAGCACCCGCGTAACTACACCTCACAGAGAAGCACCCGCGTAATTACACCTCACAGAGAAGCACCCGCGTAACTACACCTCACAGAGAAGCACCCGCGTAACTACACCTCACAGAGAAGCACCCGCGTAACTACACCTCACAGAGAAGCACCGTGTAACTACACCTCACAGAGAAGCACCCGTGTAACTACACCTCACAGAGAAGCAACCGTGTAACTACACCTCACAGAGAAGCACCCGTGTAACTACACCTCACAGAGAAGCACCCGTGTAACTACACCTCACAGAGAAGCACCCGTGTAACTACACCTCACAGGGACAGCCACACAGGTATATATAATATAAATACACCTCACAGAGACAGCCACACAGGTATATATAATATACATACACCTCACAGAGACAGCCACCCAGGTATACAGAATATAAATACACCTCACAGAGACAGCCACACAGGTATACACAATATACATACACCTCACAGAGACAGCCACACAGGTATACAGAATATAAATACACCTCACAGGGACAGCCACACAGGTATACAAAATATAAATACATCTCACAGGGACAGCCACACAGGTATGTATAATATACATACACCTCACAGGGACAGCCACACAGGTATACAGAATATACATACACCTCACAGAGACAGCCACACAGGTATAGAGAATATACATACACCTCACAGAGACAGCCACACAGGTATACAGAATATAAATACACCTCACTGAGACAGCCACACAGGTATATATAATATAAATACACCTCACAGGGACAGCCACACAGGTATATATAATATAAATACACCTCACAGAGACAACCACACAGGTATACATAATATAAATACACCTCACAGGGACAGCCACACAGGTATACATAATATAAATACACCTCACAGAGACAGCCACCCAGGTATACATAATATAAATACACCTCACAGAGACAGCCACCCAGGTATACAGAATATAAATACACCTCACAGGGACAGCCACACAGGTATATATAATATACATACACCTCACAGGGACAGCCACACAGGTATACATAATATAAATACACCTCACTGAGACAGCCACACAGGTATATATAATATACACCTCACAGAGACAGCCACACAGGTATACAGAATATACATACACCTCACAGAGACAGCCACACAGGTATATATAATATACACCTCACAGAGACAGCCACACAGGTATACAGAATATACATACACCTCACAGGGACAGCCACACAGGTATACAGAATATACACCTCACAGAGACAGCCACACAGGTATACAGAATATACATACACCTCACAGGGACAGCCACACAGGTATACAGAATATAAATACACCTCACAGAGACAGCCACCCAGGTATATATAATATAAATACACCTCACAGGGACAGCCACACAGGTATATATAATATACATACACCTCACAGGGACAGCCACACAGGTATACAGAATATAAATACACCTCACAGGGACAGCCACACAGGTATACAGAATATAAATACACCTCACAGGGACAGCCACACAGGTATATATAATATACATACACCTCACAGGGACAGCCACCCAGGTATACAGAATATAAATACACCTCACAGAGGAACGTGGCGACGTGACCAGAAGCCGGCTGAATCCCGGTAAGTTGAGGTTGCAGAGGCCTCGCGTGCCCCCCTGGTATTGTATCTCTCCTCTACCCCCCCCAGCATGTCTCTCTCCTCTCCTCACCCCAGCATGTCTCTCTACTCTCCCTGCCCAGAATGTCTCTCTCCTCTCCCTCCCCAGCATGGCTCTCTCCTCTCCCCCCCCAGCATGTCTCTCTCCTCTCCCCCCACCAGCATGTCTCTCTCCACTCCCACCCAGCATGTCTCTCCTCGCCCCCCCAGCATGTCTCTCTCCTCTCCCCCCCCAGCATGTCTCTCTCCTCTCCCCCCAGCATGTCTCTCTCCTCTCCCTCCCAGCATGTCTCTCTCCTCTCCCCCCCAGCATGTCTCTCCTCTCCCCCCCTAGCATGTCTCTTTCCTCTCCCCCCCAGCATGTCTCTCTCCTCTCCCCCCAGCATGTCTCTCTCCTCTCCCCCCAGCATGCCTCTCCCCTCTCCCCCAGCATGTTTCTCCTCTTCCTCCCCAGCATGTCTGTCCTCTTCCCCTCCCCCAGCATGTCTCTCTCCTCTTCCCCCCCAGCATGTCTCTCTCCTCTCTCCCCTCCCCCAGCATGTATCTCTCCTCTCTCCCCTCCCCCAGCATATCTCTCTCCTCTTTCCCCCCAGCATGTTTCTCCTCTTCCCCCCCCAGCATGTCTGTCCTCTTCCCCCCCAGCATGTCTCTCTCCCCTCCCCCAGCATGTCTCTCTCCTCTTTCCCCCCAACATGTTTCTCCTCTTCCCCCCCCCAGCATGTCTGTCCTCTTCCCCCCCAGCATGTCTCTCTCCCCTCTCCCCTCCCCCAGCATGTCTCTCTCCTCTTTTCCCCCCAGCATGTCTCTCTCCTCTCTCCCCCGCCCCAGCATGTCTCTCTCCTCTTTTCCCCCCAGCATGTCTCTCTCCTCTCTCCCCCGCCCCAGCATGTCTCTCTCCTCTTTTTCCCCCAGCATGTCTCTCTCCTCTCTCCCCCGCCCCAGCATGTCTCTCTCCTCTTTTCCCCCCAGCATGTCTCTCTCCTCCGCCCCAGCATGTCTCTCTCCACTCTCCCCCCCAGCATGTCTCTCCCCTCTCCCCCCCCCCCAGCATTACTTTCTCTCCCCCCACCGTCTCTCTTCTTGCACGGCTCATCTCATTCTCTCTGTTCTCCCCTCATGTCTTTTTCCTCCCTCTTCTCTTCTCTCTCATAGGCTATTCTCTGTATTTAATCCCCCATATATTTCCCGTCATCCGCTCTCTAACTACCTGAGGTTTCTTTTCCCAGCATCTTTTTCTCATTTCCTTCCCCCTTTCCCCCTCATGTCTCTCTCTTTTCCCTCTCTTTGCCTCTTTCTGTCTTTGCCCCTCTCTCTCTCGTCCCTTTCTTTTCTCCCCCTCATGTCTCTCCCTTTCTTTTCTCCGTCTTTCTTTTCCCCTTGTCTCTCTTCTCTCCCCCTCATGTCTCCCTCTCTCTCTTTGCTCCCCTCACGTCTCTTTCTCTCTTGTACTTTATTGTCTCTATGTGTCTCTTCCTTCCTGTCTCCTTCCCTTTTCGTTTCTGTTATTACCCCTGTGATTTAACCCTTCCCCTCCCTCTCACCTTTCCCAGCCTGACTCTCAGGCTGCAACCCCGCCCCTTCCCTCCCTCTCACCTTTCCCTCCCTCTCTCACCTTTCCCTCCCTCCCTCTCACCTTTCCCTCCCTCTCTCACCTTTCCCTCCCTCCCTCTCACCTTTCCCTCCCTCCCTCTCACCTTTCCCTCCCTCTCTCACCTTTCCCTCCCTCCCTCTCACCTTTCCCTCCCTCTCTCACCATTCCCTCCCTCCCTCTCACCTTTCCCTCCCTCCCTCTCACCTTTCCCAGCCTGTCTCTCAGGCTGCAGCCCCGCCCACTGACCTAGGCCCCGCCCCTCCCTCTCACTTTTCTCAGCCTGTCTCTCAGGCTCAGATCCAGCCCCACTACTTGAGGCCCCGCCCCCTGACCTAGGCCCTGCCCATCTACAGATGCTCTGCAGAGGCAGGGATTTCCCTTCCTCCTTACTGCATCTCTCCGCAATTTGACGCTGACAGGGGAGAGAGAGGGCCCACCAAGAGTGCGGCCCCGGGTTATAGCTACGCCCCTGGGCGCAATAGGAGACTGTTGCAGAGTACATGCAACTACACACGCCTCCATACAGAGACCAGAAACAAATAACTTCTCATCAGTAAACAAAAGAAAAATAGCTTCTTTTTAGCAGACAGAGCAAAAATAAGGCAGCTCCTCTTTTGTATGCAGGAGACAGACATTTCATAAACCATGTACTTTGCAAACAGACCTTGTATCAGTAATCTCTTCAGTAACTCACTCCTGTCTCCTGTCCAGCTAGCCTGCAGGTGTGCACATCCAGGGGTTTTTAACACACCTTGATTAGGCAGCTGGGATTCAACTAATTGCCATGAGCTTCCCAGCTGAAGTTAACCTCATCACTGCTGCACTGCAGACTAAACATATGTCTGCCAGGCATATAGCTGGTGGCTTTAATTTACCCTGTCACATTCCTCCCCTTTTAGTGTGTGGCTGGGGCTACGCACGGCTGAAGCCCGACCATCCACCCCTTCTCTAGAAAAGAAATCAGCATTTGCGTTCTCTTTTCCCGGCCTGTGCTGAATCTCAAATGAGAACGGTTGGAGGGCCATATACCACCTAGTTAACCTAGCATTGGAATATTTCATACTATTTAACCACTTCAGTGGAGCATGATCCGTCACCAGAGTAAAATGGACTCCTGCCAGGTAATGCCTTAAAGCCTCGATTGCCCACTTTACTGCGAGGCACTCCTTCTCAATCACTGAGTAATTTTTTTCCCTCGGGAACAATTTCCTACTCAGGAAAAGAATCGGATGTTCCACTCCCTCAAACTGTTGTGACAACACTGCCCCTAGTCCTAGCTCTGATGCATCCGTTTGCACTACAAAAGGCCTGTTGAAGTCTGGGTTTCTAAGGATGGGACCCTCTGATAGACACCTTTTTATGTCCTCAAAGGCTCTCTGACACTCCCTTGACCATACCACTTGTGTAGGGGCACACTTTTTTGTGAGGTCCGTTAAAGGGGCTGCCACTTCCGAGTAGTTGGGGATGAACCGCCGGTAGTATCCTGCTAAACCTAGCAGAGAGCGTACCTGCGTATTTGTTTGGGGGGGTCGGGACTTCTTTCAGGGCAACTACCTTGTCGGCTAGTGGCCTTACTTTTTCACCTCCCACTGCATACCCTAAGTATTTGGTTTCCGCCTTACCTAAGGCACATTTCTTAGGGTTGGCTGTGAGCCCTGCCTCTCTTAGAGATTTGAGGACCGCTTTCATCCTATTTAGATGGGCCCGCCAGTGTTTACTATAAATGACAATGTCATCTAGGTAGGCTGCGGCATAAGTCCTATGGGGTCTCAGCACTTCATCCATGAGTCTCTGAAATGTGGCTGGGGCTCCATGCAGTCCAAATGGCATTGTCACAAACTGGTATAAACCCATGGGAGTGGCAAAGGCTGTTTTGCACTTGGACTTTTCCTCTAAGGGTATTTGCCAGTATCCTTTTGTTAAGTCCAGCATGGATATATATTCCGCGTTACCAAGGGCGTCGATTAATTTGTCCACCCTTGGCATCGGATATGCGTCAAACTTGGATACCACATTGACCTTTCGGAGGTCCACACAAAATCTCACCTTCCCATCAGGTTTAGGGACCATAACTAGTGGACTACACCACTCACTGCATGATTCCTCAATCACTCCTAAGTGTAACATTTCTTGTACCTCCTTCTCTACCAGGGCCCTTTCAGGCAACCTATAAGGACGGGAATGTACTTTTACCCCAGGTGCTGTCTCGATCGCATGTGAAATTAAGTTAGTTTGCCCTGGTAAATCAGAAAAAACATCATGGAATTGTGTAATTATTGCTAACAAGTCCCCTTTTTGTTCAGAGGACAACTGTTTACCCATTGGGATTTTATCATCACCCACGATGTTCTCCCGTGAGGGCTGAGGACCCAAGTCTGTTTCCTCCTCCACCGGGTGGATGAATAGAGACCGCTGCATCTTCCAGGGTTTCAGCAAGTTCACATGGTAAATTTGTTTATCCTTCCTGGACCCTGGTTGAGCGATCTCGTAATCCACATCACCCGTGCGGCGGAGTACTTCAAATGGGCCCTGCCATTTGGCCAGGAGTTTACTCTTGCAACTGGGTAATAATAACATCACCTGGTCTCCCGGGTGAAACACTCTCATACGAGCATTCTGATTGTAATGTCTCTCCTGACTGTCCTGGGCTGATCTAAGATTCTCCTTGGCAAAATGGCCGACCACATCAAGGCGCTTCCTAATGTCTAGTACATATTGCAGGGTATTCTTAGAAGGGGACCGCTGTTCTTCCCAGGACTCCTTTAGGAGGTCTAGGATACCCTGGGGTTGACGGCCATACAGCAGTTCAAATGGAGAGAATCCCGTGGAGGCCTGGGGAACGTCCCGCACTGCAAACAGCAGAAAAGGGAGAAGTTCATCCCAGGCTCTCTTCTCTGAATCTACAAATTTCCTCAGCATCCCTTTTAGAGTCCGGTTAAATCTTTCCACCAATCTGTCAGTCTGTGGATGGTAGACCGATGTCCGAACAGACTTGACCTCTAGTAATTTTAAGACATCCTGCATCAGTTTAACCATGAAATTTGTACCTTGTTCTGTCAACATAACCTGGGGAAGTCCAACGCGTGAGAACAGCTCCAACAACTTGTTGGCGACTTGCTTCGCCATTGCTGTTCTCAGGGGGAACACCTCAGGATATCTTGTTGCATAATCAACTATTACAAGAATAAACCTGTGTCCTTTCGCAGAAGGTTCTAGAGGTTATACCAAGTCTACCCCAATCCTCTCAAAGGGAACTGACACCAAGGGTAGAGGAACCAAAGGGGCTGGTTTTTGTCCTTTTGGACTAGTTAGCTGGCACTCCGGACATGCCGCACATAACTTAGCAATATCACTATGCATCCCTGGCCAATAGAATCAGGACGAAATACGGTCCAATGTTTTATCCCTGCCCAGGTGACCACCCCATGGGACAGTATGGGCTAGAATGAACACAGATTTAACAAACGCCTTGGGAACCAATATCTGTCTGGTGACCTCCCCTGTTTGTGTCTGCCTATTCACCCTATACAGGATATCATTTGATAATTCAAAATGGGGGAATACTATTGCATCCTGTGCATTTAAAATCTGCTCATCAATTTTCACCACCTTGTCATACTGTCTAGCAAGGACTGGGTCTTCCCTTTGCCTCTGGCGAAAGTCAGGGAGGTACAGTGTAGAGGGAGAAAGGGGGTGGCCTGGTATTAAAGGGGTTGCACCCCATATGGCCATCCCCTAACCTCACCAGAGAGACAAGGGGTTAACTGGACTGCGGTCCAGGGATGTGGTTTGCACTTTGTTATACCTTGAAAATGTATGTTACCCTGTTCCCATGTTTCATTATAAGCATGTATTTTAATGTTTTAACGTGTATTTCTGTATCTCCAGTTCTGGAGGTCGCAGAGAGTTCATATTTGGCCAATATGTGGAGTCACTGTAGGCATTAAAAACTGGCAAAGGTCGACCCACTGAGCCCACCAGAATTGAACTTATTAATATGTGTAGATATTAAAGTGTATATGTATTTTATTTTGGATCTGTTCTGAAAATGCAGACGCCATTTGCTAGGCTAATAGGTCATGAAGGGCAGACGGCTGAGAAGCCTAAGCACGGCAATCAAAAGTTAACTGCCTTGATTGTTACCCAGTGTCTAGGGATTAAGTATTAATCAATCAAGAAACTCTGTTATCTGAGGGCATGGGTTAGTCTGTTAGTCTGTTAGCCTCCACATTAGAGAGTGGATACAGATAATTGTTCACCAATAGGCTGTGTTCAATGTTAAGAATAGGGTTGCACAGGTATATAAACTATGTCAACCCTACCGTTTTTAGTTGTGCTGGAGTTGTGCTTCTGATACCATTTTGAATGTCACTGGATTGCTGGAGTTGTGCTTCTGATTCCACCTGGAATGTCACCAGATTGATGGAGAATTGCTAGCTGATACTTCTCCATTCCCCAACCCTAAGTAAGTGTTACCTTCTTGTCTGTTAATTGTACTATATTGCTGTGTTCACCTTTAAGGAATAAATTATATTTTATTATATCTAAGCCTCGTTCAGTTCAGCCCAGATATTTGGTGTTCATTATATCTTGTCATAAGCTACCGTGACATACAGGTTTGGTAAATCTCCAGGGCCCATATCTCCCTCCCTCTGGCCATCCCCAGCCATCACTTGTGACCTCTGGCTACTAGAATGGTCACCTTGAGACCCAGATTTCTGCAACCAGTCCTGTTTGTCAGAGCGTCTTTGCTTCTGAGTCTTTTGAACCTGGTGTCTACTGGGAAAAAGGTCTGCCGAGAAGGGGAACAGTTTGCCAGGGTTCCCCTGAGCCATAGAATGAGGCTCCTCGTGAGAGACTGGAGCCATTAGGTCAGAAAAGAAAGGCCAGTCCTGGCCGAGCACAACGGGGGCAGGGAGCCAAGGAGCGACTCCTACTTCGAGGTAGGCCTCCTGACCTTTTACCTGTAGACGGATTTTGGCCATCGGATACCGTTTTACTTCGCCGTGTATACATTCTATACTCCATGGGGAGTCAAAAGAACACACGTTAGGCGGTAACAGTTCCTGTAGTTTTCCCCGAGCCTGAATCTACAAGGGCCTGGATGGTTTTTCCCCCAACCTGGGCTGGAAGTAGCCAGGGCTTATAATTTTCTCCAGTGAAGGCCGAGGCAACGGTCCTGCTGAAGGACAATCCATCTGTGGACAGTCCACATGCCGGAGGCCTTGTTCTCCGCAGGCGGAACATGGAGAGGGTTCCCTCGCAGGAGGGGGCCGTGGATAGCGCTCCGCTGGACCGGTTACCGGAGACCAGGCATCTGGTGGGTCCTGTGGGCGACGTCCTCGGAAGTTCCTCTCATTTTGCGACGAGCCGACATCAGGAAGGCGATGAGGGTCTCGGCGGGGACCAGCATTTGGACTCCATCCTTGCTGGAACGACTGCTCCTTCCGTTGGACTTGGCAGTTGCGCGTGGACGAGCTGTAGGTTCCCCGTTGATCCAACCCCCCTCTTTTGGTGTCCGCAAGTGCCGGTGGAGTCGGGTCCAGGACACTCGCCTGTACCTGAGCCCCAAGGAAGTTCTCCACAAGTCGGACCGCCAAAGCTAGGGTTTCAGCCGCGTGGTGTTTTACCCACGAGCGTGCGGAAGGGGGTATTATTTTTAGGAATTGTTCCAAAACCACCTGCTCAAGAATTGCCTCCTTAGTGCACTCCTCGGGTTGTATCCAGCGCGTACACAAGTCCAATAACCGCTGAGCGAGGACCCGGGGTCTCATCTTAGCGGTGTACTTCATGTTCCGGAACTGCTGCCGGTAGGTCTCTGGGGTCAGACCTAAGCAATCCAGTATGGCGGCTTTCACTTGTCGGTAGTCCATTGCCTGATCTGCTGGGAGACCCTGATATGAGGCCTGGGCTTCTCCTATGAGGAGCGGGGCCAAAGCAGTTGCCCAGCGAACTGCAGCCCAGCCCTGAGCTTCGGCAACCCTTTCAAATGTCAGTAAAAAAGCCTCTGGATCCTCGTTCAGAGCCATTTTCCTCAGGAGTATCGGTGGTTTGTTTGCAAGTTCTGGACTGGCAGACCCCTGGAATTGGGTCAGCAGCTTGGCCATCCACTCCTCCTGTGCTGCCTGCTGCTGGGCTAGGAGTTGGGTTTGCTGCTGCAATAGTATTTCATCTCTCTCTGCTTGTAGTTGGGCCTGCTCCTGCATTAACAGTCCCTGCTGTTTGGTCTGCTCCTGCATTAACTGTCCCTGCTGTCTGGTCTGCTTGCACAGAAACTTTAAAAAAAATTCTTCCATTTTTCTCATCCTTGTGTGTGTGTGTGGGCCTTTAACTGCAGGAGCCTTTTGAAAATCCCGGCACTTCTGACACCATATGTTGCAGAGTACATGCAACTACACACGACTCCATACAGAGACCAGAAACAAATAAGTTCTCATCAGTTAACACAAGAAAAATAGCTTCTTTTTAGCAGACAGAGCAAAATAGTTTCTCTTTAGCAGACAGAGCAAAAATAAGGTTCTCTTTAGTAGACAGAGCAAAAATAAGGCAGGTCCTCTTTTGTATGCAGGAGACAGACATTTCATAAACCATGCACTTTGCAAACAGACCTTGTATCAGTAATCTCTTCAGTAACTCACTCCTGTCTCCTGTCCAGCTAGCCTGCATGTGTGAACATCCAGGGGTTTTTAACACACCTTGATTAGGCAGCTGGGATTCAACTAATTGCCATGAGCTTCCCAGCTGAAGTTAACCTCATCACTGCTGCACTGCAGACTAAACATATGTCTGCCAGGCATATAGCTGGTGGCTTTTATTTACCCTGTCACAGAGACGTTAAAGGGAAGAATATTGTTTAGACATGAATTGATCAAAAGCTGCAGACAAAACAATATCCTACATTTTATTTATTTTTAATAAATCAGTTCTGTACTATGAGAAAATACTTGTTGGTTTTATTTTCTCAAACAACTCTGAATGACATTTTTTATTTATTATAATGTAACAAGCATTTTTTGTTTCTATAGCAACTATTCACAAAGTCACATCCCCTTCCTCTTCTGAAACAGGCTCTGGCACACCACTTTTTTGAGCCCTGCCCTCTCTCTAGCAGTGCACCAATTGTATCTAGTGACTGCCTGGTCACATGATCTTCCCCTCTTCTGCTGCACTGACAGCCGTTTAGTGAACCTGTGAGCCGAATCTTCGCTGATCAATTACAGGAGAACGGGTTGATCAGCAACTTGGCCAATCACTTATCCTCATGGGGATTGTATTGATTCACATATTAAAGGGGGGAAAATAATAAAAAAAATAAAAGCGGCAGCTTGGACTGCGGCTTTAAGGAAGGTATTACAGTACCTGGAGGTATCTTACTGTCATTTTCCTTCACTTTCTCTCTGCGGCAGCAGAATACTTCATCTATACCTTTTAAATGTGTTTTACAAAGATAAAATACAATACAAATAAAATAACACTATCGCCAAAGACTTTTCTTCAGTGAACATGTTTGCGTTCAAATTTTTCTGCCAGCGCTGATTTGCTACATTGTGCTGCCCTCTGGTGGAGAGGGGGAGCTCAGCAAGCTCTCGAGGACATTAACGTACGTGAAGTGGTCA
Organism: Ascaphus truei; assembly: GCF_040206685.1. NCBI lineage: Eukaryota > Metazoa > Chordata > Amphibia > Anura > Ascaphidae > Ascaphus > Ascaphus truei. The sequence goes on from NC_134498.1 coordinate 52,262,573, forward strand.
CTGGATGGATGACCGGCTTTGCACTTTCTTTCTTCTATTCTTTGATTTAGGGGTAACAATGATTTCATCATGACATATACACAAAAAAATTACTCACAACTGCTGCCCACGTTCTGATTATATTCTGCACATAGGTAGCTAAGTGTGCAATGATTTCCCTATATAAACTAGTTTTGATAATGTATTATTAAAATAATGTGTAATCAATGAAGGGAAGGTTTCCCCAGAATCCATGTTATGGGGCCACTGACATATAATGTTCCTCTCCCGCTTTATCCACTATCATAAAATAGCTGTAGGCTTAAAAGTAATGATTCTACTTCGGAAAGATATGAATTGTTCTCATCAATCCGCGTCTTCAAACAGTGGAAATACATAACATCTTATTAATGTTGTTTAGATAATTAATATATTGGGTACGTTTGTTTTCCTAACATTAATTTAAAGTAATAACCTTTAATAACACAGACCGTTATCTATGACACAGATATCTACTTAATTGTTTCATATAATATGTCCAAACTGCAAAAGTGCCGCTCGCCGTTAAAGCGTCAATCCCGCGTCCGGCGGCCTGGGACTTCGGAGCCTCCTTATCGCAGATACAAAAAAGATGTGGGGAGGGGGGAGTCTGGCTGTACAAGCGCTCACTGATCACACAGTGACATCACACAGTGACATCACACAGTGACATCACACAGTGACATCACACAGTGACATCACACAGATGAGAAATCACACCCCACCCAAGTCTACATTTTAACACTACATTAAAAATACGTCTAGGTGCCAGATTTGGGTAACAGTCGCCCAGGTGAGACCCTTAAACATGACACTGGAATTAGTTCAATTTTACCTAGGCGGGAACGCCCCTTTAAAATGATTCATAATGTGTCCTCTGCAATGTGTGCCCCTTGGTAGCAAAGTATTATTGCCTTTAGCTCTGCATTGATACCATGTGTAATATCAGCGAGAGTGGGTAACGTCAGCGGGATTGGGTAATATCAGCGGGAGTGGGTAACGTCAGCGGGAGTGGGTAATGTCAGCGCGTAATATCAGCGGGAATGGGTAATATCAGCGGGAGTGGGTAATATCAGCGGGAGTGGGTAATATCAGCGGGAGTGTGTAATATCAGCGGGAGTGTGTAATATCAGCGGGAGTGGGTAATGTCAGCGGGAGTGGGTAATGTCAGCGGGAGTGGGTAATGTCAGCGGGAGTGGGTAACGTCAGCGGGAGTGGGTAATATCAGCGGGAGTGGGTAATATCAGCGGGAGTGGGTAATGTCAGCGGGAGTGGGTAACGTCAGCGGGAGTGGGTAACGTCAGCGGGAGTGGTTAATGTCAGCGGGAGTGGGTTATATCAGCGGGACTGTGTAATATCAGCGGGACTGTGTAATATCAGCGGGAGTGGGTAATATCAGCGGGAGTGGGTAATATCAGCGGGAGTGGGTAACGTCAGCGGGAGTGGGTAACGTCAACGGGAGTGGGTAATGTCAGCGGGAGTGGGTTATATCAGCGGGAGTGTGTAATATCAGCGGGAGTGTGTAATATCAGCGGGAGTGTGTAATATCAGCGGGAGTGGGTAATATTAGCGGGAGTGGGTAATATCAGCGGGAGTGGGTAACGTCAGCGGGAGTGGGTAACGTCAACGGGAGTGGGTAATGTCAGCGGGAGTGGGTTATATCAGCGGGAGTGTGTAATATCAGCGGGAGTGTGTAATATCAGCGGGAGTGTGTAATATCAGCGGGAGTGGGTAATATTAGCGGGAGTGTGTAATGTCAGCGGGAGTGGGTAATATCAGCGGGAGTGGGTAATATCAGCGGGAGTGGGTAAAGTCAGCGGGAGTGGGTAATGTCAGCGCGTAATATCAGCGGGAGTGGGTAATGTCAGCGGGATTGGGTAATATCAGCCGGAGTGGGTAATATCAGCGGGAGTGGGTAATGTCAGCGGGAGTGTGTAATATCAGTGGGAGTGGGTAACGTCAGCGGGAGTGGGTAACGTCAGCGGGAGAGGGTAACGTCAGCGGGAGTGGGTAATATCAGCGGGAGTGGGTAATATCAGCGGGAGTGGGTTATATCAGCGGGAGTGGGTAACATCAGCGGGAGTGGGTAATATCAGCAGGAGTGTGTAATGTAAGCGGGGGTGGGTAATGTCAGCGGGAGTATGTAATGTCAGCGGGAGTGGGTAACGTCAGCGGGAGTGGGTAACGTCAGCGGGAGTGGGTAATGTCAGCGGGAGTGGGTAATATCAGCGGGAGTGGGTAATATCAGCGGGAGTGGGTAATATCAGCGGGAGTGGTTAATATCAGCGGGAGTGGGTAATGTCAGCGGGAGTGGGTAATATCAGCGGGAGTGTGTAATGTAAGCGGGAGTGGGTAATGTCAGCGGGAGTGGGTAACATCAGCGGGAGTGGGTAACATCAGCGGGAGTGGGTAACGTCAGCGGGAGTGGGTAACGTCAGCGGGAGTGGGTAACGTCAGCGGGTAACGTCAGCGGGAGTGGGTAATATCAGCGGGAGTGTGTAATATCAGCGGGAGTGGGTAATATCAGCGGGAGTGGGTAACGTCAGCGGGAGTGTGTAATATCAGCGGGACTGGGTAATATCAGCGGGAGTGGGTAATATCAGCGGGAGTGGGTAATGTCAGCGGGAGTGGGTAATATCAGCGGGAGTGTGTAATATCAGCGGGACTGTGTAATATCAGCGGGACTGTGTAATATCAGCGGGAGTGTGTAATATCAGCGGGACACCCAGCGGGAGTGGGTAATGTCAGCGGGAGTGGGTAATATCAGCGGGAGTGTGTAATATCAGCGGGAGTGGGTAATATCAGCGGGAGTGTGTAATATCAGCGGGAGTGTGTAATATCAGCGGGAGTGGGTAATATCAGCGGGAGTGTGTAATATCAGCGGGAGTGTGTAATGTCAGCGGGAGTGTGTAATATCAGCGGGAGTGTGTAATATCAGCGGGAGTGTGTAAAGTCAGCGGGAGTGGGTAATGTCAGTGCGTAATATCAGCGGGAGTGGGTAATATCAGCGGGAGTGGGTAAAGTCAGCGGGAGTGGGTAATGTCAGCGCGTAATATCAGCGGGAGTGGGTAATGTCAGCGGGATTGGGTAATATCAGCGGGAGTGGGTAATGTCAGCGCGTAATATCAGCGGGAGTGGGTAATATCAGCGGGATTGGTTAATATCAGCGGGAGTGGGTAATATCAGCGGGAGTGGGTAATATCAGCGGGAGTGGGTAATGTCAGCGGGAGTGGGTAACGTCAGCGGGAGTGGGTAATGTCAGCGGGAGTGGGTAACGTCAGCGGGAGTGGGTAATGTCAGCGGGAGTGGGTTATATCAGCGGGAGTGTGTAATATCAGCGGGACTGTGTAATATCAGCGGGAGTGTGTAATATCAGCGGAAGTGGGTAACGTCAGCGGGAGTGGGTAACGTCAGCGGGAGTGGGTAATGTCAGCGGGAGTGGGTTATATCAGCGGGAGTGTGTAATATCAGCGGGAGTGTGTAATATCAGCGGGAGTGGGTAATATTAGCGGGAGTGTGTAATGTCAGCGGGAGTGGGTAATATCAGCGGGAGTGGGTAATATCAGCGGGAGTGGGTAAAGTCAGCGCGTAATATCAGCGGGAGTGGGTAATGTCAGCGGGATTGGGTAATATCAGCGGGAGTGGGTAATGTCAGCGGGAGTGGGTAATATCAGCGGGAGTGGGTAATGTCAGCGGGATTGGGTAATGTCAGCGGGAGTGGGTAATATCAGCGGGAGTGGGTAATATCAGCGGGAGTGGGTAATATCAGCGGGAGTGGGTAATATCAGCGGGAGTGGGTAATATCAGCGGGAGTGGGTAATGTCAGCGGGAGTGTGTAATATCAGCCGGAGTGGGTAATATCAGCGGGAGTGGGTAATATCAGCGGGAGTGTGTAATATCAGCGGGAGTGGGTATTGTCAGCGGGAGTGGGTAATATCAGCGGGAGTGGGTAATATCAGCGGGAGTGGGTAATGTCAGCGGGAGTGGGTAACGTCAGCGGGAGTGGGTAATGTCAGCGGGAGTGGGTAACGTCAGCGGGAGTGGGTAATGTCAGCGGGAGTGGGTTATATCAGCGGGAGTGTGTAATATCAGCGGGACTGTGTAATATCAGCGGGAGTGTGTAATATCAGCGGAAGTGGGTAACGTCAGCGGGAGTGGGTAACGTCAGCGGGAGTGGGTAATGTCAGCGGGAGTGGGTTATATCAGCGGGAGTGTGTAATATCAGCGGGAGTGTGTAATATCAGCGGGAGTGGGTAATATTAGCGGGAGTGTGTAATGTCAGCGGGAGTGGGTAATATCAGCGGGAGTGGGTAATATCAGCGGGAGTGGGTAAAGTCAGCGCGTAATATCAGCGGGAGTGGGTAATGTCAGCGGGATTGGGTAATATCAGCGGGAGTGGGTAATATCAGCGGGAGTGGGTAATGTCAGCGGGATTGGGTAATGTCAGCGGGAGTGGGTAATATCAGCGGGAGTGGGTAATATCAGCGGGAGTGGGTAATATCAGCGGGAGTGGGTAATATCAGCGGGAGTGGGTAATGTCAGCGGGAGTGTGTAATATCAGCCGGAGTGGGTAATATCAGCGGGAGTGGGTAATATCAGCGGGAGTGTGTAATATCAGCGGGAGTGGGTATTGTCAGCGGGAGTGGGTAATATCAGTGGGAGTGGGTAATATCAGCGGGAGTGTGTAATATCAGCGGGAGTGGGTAATATCAGCGGGAGTGGGTAACATCAGCGGGAGTGGGTAATGTCAGCGGGAGTGGGTAATATCAGCGGGAGTGTGTAATGTAAGCGGGAGTGGGTAATGTCAGCGGGAGTATGTAATGTCAGCGGGAGTGTGTAATGTCAGCGGGAGTGGGTAATATCAGCGGGAGTGGGTAATGTCAGCGGGAGTGGGTAATGTCAACGGGAGTGGGTAATATCAGCGGGAGTGTGTAATGTAAGCGGGAGTGGGTAATGTCAGCGGGAGTGGGTAATATCAGCGGGAGTGGGTAACGTCAGCGGGAGTGGGTAACGTCAGCGGGAGTGGGTAACGTCAGCGGGAGAGGGTAACGTCAGCGGGAGTGGGTAACATCAGCGGGAGTGGGTAATATCAGCGGGAGTGGGTAATATCAGCGGGAGAGGGTAATATCAGCGGGAGTGGGTAATATCAGCGGGAGTGGGTAACATCAGCGGGAGTGGGTAACGTCAGCGGGAGTGGGTAATTTCAGCGGGAGTGGGTAATATCAGCGGGAGTGTGTAATATCAGCGGGAGTGGGTAATGTCAGCGGGAGTGGGTAATATCAGCGGGAGTGTGTAATATCAGCGGGACTGTGTAATATCAGCGGGAGTGTGTAATATCAGCGGGACTGTGTAATATCAGCGGGAGTGGGTAATATCAGCGGGAGTGGGTAATGTCAGCGGGAGTGGGTAATATCAGCGGGAGTGTGTAATATCAGCGGGAGTGGGTAATATCAGCGGGAGTGTGTAATATCAGCGGGAGTGTGTAATATCAGCGGGAGTGTGTAATATCAGCGGGAGTGGGTAATATCAGCGGGAGTGTGTAATATCAGCGGGAGTGTGTAAAGTCAGCGGGAGTGGGTAATGTCAGCGCGTAATATCAGCGGGAGTGGGTAATGTCAGCGCGTAATATCAGCGGGAGTGGGTAATATCAGCGGGAGTGGGTAAAGTCAGCCGGAGTGGGTAATGTCAGCGCGTAATATCAGCGGGAGTGGGTAATGTCAGCGGGATTGGGTAATATCAGCGGGAGTGGGTAATGTCAGCGCGTAATATCAGCGGGAGTGGGTAATATCAGCGGGAGTGGGTAAAGTCAGCGGGAGTGGATAATGTCAGCGCGTAATATCAGCGGGAGTGGGTAATGTCAGCGGGATTGGTTAATATCAGCGGGAGTGGGTAATATCAGCGGGAGTGGGTAATATCAGCGGGAGTGGGTAATATCAGCGGGAGTGTGTAATATCAGCGGGAGTGTGTAATATCAGCGGGAGTGTGTAATATCAGCGGGAGTGGGTAATGTCAGCGGGAGTGGGTAATATCAGCGGGAGTGGGTAATATCAGCGGGAGTGTTTAATATCCACGGGAGTGGCCGGGACCTCTACATTTCTCCCCAATACATGTTACATTCTCTTATTGTGAAGGCGCTGTGTAAGTATGTGAGTGTGTGTGTTTTTGTGTGTATGTGTGTGTGTGTGTGTATGTGTATGTGTGTGTGTTTTGTGTTTTATTGCCAGTAATATAAAAAACTGTACACTGGAGTTTTAGGGCCTCATGCAGAGAGCAGCGCTGGAAATAATTGGAGATGTTAATAAATTGAACTTTTATTGGTTTGATTTTATCTCCATATGCAGAAATGTCCGAAATCTGCATTTAAAATCATGTCTGATTATGGAGAGTTGCAACCGGCGAGATGCGCGCTGGTGAAAAATGTTTGAAAAAAAGTGCGTTTTTTTTTTGTATTTTCCCTCTCGCTCCAGCTTCCTGCCAACTTTTTTTGGCGGAGGTAATTGTAGAATTTCTCTCCATGTTATTGGCGCGAACAGCCACTAGATGGCGATCGCGCCTTTCTGAATAGGGACATTTTTACAACTGCCGAGATTTAGGTTCTCTCCAGTCGCGCGGCAAGTTTCACAAAAAAATTAAAAAAATGGCGCTTTTTTAAAAACTCGCCAGTACCTGCCTTTCTACAGGCATTTTTCTCCAAAAAATGCCGCTATTCACCTTACCGCTGCTCTCTGCATAGGCCCCTTAATGTAAGTCTCGCTCATTGGGAGGCAGTCTCACTGATTACGTGCGAGTCTCACTGATTACGTGCGAGTCTCACTGATTACGTGCGAGTCTCGCTGATTGCGTGCGAGTCTCGCTGATGACGTGCGAGTCTCGCTGATGACGTGCGAGTCTCGTGGATTACACGCGAGTCTCGCGGATTACACGCGAGTCTCGCTGATTACATGCGAGTCTCGCGGATTCCATGTGAGTCTCGCGGATTCGATGCGAGTCTTGCGGATTACATGCGAGTGTCGCTGATTACATGCGAGTCTTGCGGATTACATGCGAGTCTCACGGATTACATGCGAGTGTCGCTGATTACATGCAAGTTTTGTGGATTACATGCGAGTGTCGCTGATTACATGCGAGTGTCGCTGATTACATGCGAGTCTCATGGATTACATGCGAGTGTCGCTGATTACACGCGAGTGTCGCTGATTACACGCGAGTCTCGCTGATTACACGGGAGTCTCACGGATTACACGCGAATCTCGCTGATTACACGCGAGTCTCGCTGATAACACGCGAGTCTCGCGGATTACACGCGAGTCTCGCGGATTACACGCGAGTCTCGCTGATTCCACGCGAGTCTCGCGGATTCCACGCGAGTCTCGCGGATTCCATGCGAGTCTCACTGATTACATGCGAGTCTCGCTGATTACATGCGAGTCTTGCGGATTACATGCGAGTGTCGCGGATTACATGCGAGTGTCGCTGATTACATGCGAGTCTCGCTGATTACATGCGAGTCTTGCGGATTACATGCGAGTCTTGCGGATTACATGCGAGTGTCGCTGATTACATGCGAGTCTTGCGGATTACATGTGAGTCTCACGGATTACATGCGAGTGTTGCTGATTACATGCGAGTCTTGCGGATTACATGCGAGTGTCGCTGATTACATGCGAGTGTCGCTTATTACATGCGAGTCTCATGGATTACATGCGAGTCTCGGTGATTACATGTGAGTGTCGCTGATTACATGCGAGTCTCATGGATTACATGTGAGTCTCGCTGATTACATGCGAGTGTCGCTGATTACATGCGAGTCTCACGGATTACATGTGAGTGTCGCTGATTACATGCGAGTCTTGCGGATTACATGCGAGTGTCGCTGATTACATGCGAGTCTTGCGGATTACATGCGAGTGTCGCTGATTACATGCGAGTTTTGCGGATTACATGCGAGTCTCACGGATTACATGCGAGTGTTGCTGATTACATGCGAGTCTTGCGGATTACATGTGAGTCTCGCTGTGATTCTTTTACCAAGAGAAAATAATGCAGGCGGCAGTAATCCTCATTTCCAGTAGAGGGAGACATTGTCCAGTTAAAAATGCTGTGTAATTGTAGCAGCCCAAGGTGTGATCTGTATAGGGCAGGGGTGGGCAACGTATTTTTCAATGTAGCCACAGGTGTGGCGAATTAGAAGTGAAAATAGCCACACCATGTAAAAATTGAGGTATTATGTTGCACATGTGAAAATTTTAAAAACCACACACTGTTTGAACAAGTTTATAAATTCTCGGACTGCAACCCCGCTCATCCTCACCCCCCTTGTCCCCCTCCTCCACTCACCCCCCTCTTCATCCTCCTCTCATGCCACCACCACTACCCTCATCATCATCACCTCACCCCATCATCATCTCATTTAACCCCCCCTCATCACCATCTCATTTAACCCCCTCATCATCATCATCTCCCCCCCAGCACCCTTGATCTCCCTCAGTCCCTTTCAGCAGTCCCCCTCATCATCAAGCAGCCCGTCCTATGCGTAGGGCGCATAGGAGGGTGCGTAACACGGGGCTTGGGCAGGGGAACTGTAGCAACGGGAGGGGGTAACTCTGCAGCAGCAGTGGGGGGCAGGGTGGGTGCCGGTGTGGGCAGGCTTGGTGCAGCTGTGGGGGGGGGGGGTGGTCTGGGCAGCACGAGAGGGGAGGGTCAGGGCAGCGCAAGAGGGAAGGGTCAGGGCAGCGCAAGAGGGGAGGGTCAGGGCAGCACGAGAAGGGAGGGTCAGGGCAGCGTGAGAGGGGAGGGTCAGGGCAGCGTGAGAGGGGAGGGTCAGGGCAGAGTGAGAAGGGAGGGTCAGGGCAGCCTGGGGGGGGCAGATGGGGGGGGAGGGCAGATCTGGGGGGGGGAGGGCAGATCTGGGGGGGGGCAGATCTGGGCAGCCTGAGAGGGGTTGGTCTGGGAGCATGCTTCCCAGTGCTGCTTCTTCTGTCCCTGTGGCTGCCAGTGCAGTAAGAAGCAGGGGGGGAGAGAGAGAGAGGAGAGAGAGCTTCCTCTCCGTGCTGCTTCTCCTGTGTCTGTCTGCCGGTGCTTTAAGCAGGGGGGGTGGGGGAGAAGAGGAGGAGAGCTGCTTCTCCTGGGTCTGTCTGCCGGTGCTTTAAGCAGGGGGTGTGGGGGGAAGAGGAGGAGAGCTGCCTCTCAGCCCGTGCAGTAAGAAGCAGAGGGGGGGGGGGGGGAGAGGAGGAGAGAGAGCTTCCTCTCCGTGCTACGGCTGCTGCTTCTCCTTCCCTGTGGCTACCGGTGCAGTAAGGAGGGAGGGGGAGAGTGCGTCACACCGCTGGAGCGCGCTCCTTCCTTACCAAGGGAAGAGGGAGGGGGGTTTAGGGGGCCGTACAGAGAGTCCCAGCGGCTCTATTCGCCACAGTTTCACTGCCAATTCACCACATGTGGCGAATGGCGACAGGGTTGCCCACCCTGGGTATAGGGGCTCTGTATAGGGACTCTGTATTAGGGCTGTTCTATAGACAGAGGGTGCGCTTGCTGCGCCTTGCGCGCGCGGCAGCAGTTATAGTTGACTGAGGTTAGTCAGCCTTTCTATAATGGTGCACACGGCAGGGAGCGTGGAACCGGACGACAGCGGGGAAGATGAGAAAAATAATGAATTCGCGCCACTACCGCCGCTGAAATATATGTGTGTGAGGTAATGCTGGGCGTGTATGTGTATACCAGTATTACCTCTCTGTCACGATTGTGCTCGCCACAAACCGGGACCGGACCGCAGGGCTGAGGCTGGGTTATGAAATCACCGACCTTAGACCGCGCAGACTGGTCCGGAGTGCGCAGTTCATAGTCAAACAGGCCGGGTTCAGGACTGGAGATAACAGCATAGTCGTAGGACGAGCCAGAGTCGGGGTAGGAGATATCCGGGTAGTCGTAGTTCAAGCAGGGAGTCGGCAACAGGAAATCAAGCTGGTCCTTTTGCGTCAGCGCAATCGCTGCAGGTCGGGAACGAGGATTACGCGAGTGGCGTCCACGACCCATGGCGCCGGTCTAGGAGAGGGAAGACTGACCGCAATGGGCACACCGCCAGGCAGCACTAGTAACCCCATGTTACAGCGCAAAAGAAGCAGGTCTCTAAGAACCAGGAACTCAGGAACTCAGCGTAGCAGCAGCAGGCCTGGAGGAAACTGGACGAGTGCAACGAACTGGAACAAAAACAGAGATACGTAATGAGAGAACAAGCCAGGGCTTGTGGCAGAAACACAGGTAACATCCCATAACGATCTATGCTCGGCAAGGAAGTGAAGGCAAAGCAGGATATTTAAAGCGACAGTGACCAATCCGGACGAGGGGCATGGTGGAGGCATGTCGAGGAGCTGCTCGTGAGTGGCTGAGAGACCAGGAAGTAGTGGAGCAACCTCATGTTTTACTCCTTAGGTCCTATCTGCGCGATACAACCCATGTGCTTCAGGCATTGCGTGGTTTGGAGTGGCAGCCGGGGTATGTGTGGGTCACCGCTGATGTAACATCTCTATACACGGTGATTGACCATACTCTTGGCTGTCAGCCCTTACGCCGCACGCTAGATATGGACACTAGTATGTCATCAGTTTTAAAAGATTTCATTATAGATTCCATTCATTTTATTCTTACGCATAATTATTTTTCGTTTAATTCTAAGTTTTATTTGCAGGTATGTGGCACGGCCATGGGAACCAGGTTTGCACCAAGTTATGCCAACTTATTTATGGGACAGTGGGAGGAGAGTTGTATTTGGAATAACTGTCCCCTTGGTGCAAGCCTGGTGCTTTGGCTTCGCTACGTAGATGATATTTTGTTTGTGTGGAATGGCAGTATTGACTCATTAAATCTCTTTATTTCATATCTCAATAACAATCAGATGAATCTTAAGTTCACATGTCATTTCGATCCCAGCTCTATTGATTTTCTAGATCTGAATATCAGTTCTGTAGATAATTGTATTCATACAAAAACTTATTTCAAATCTGTGCAGGCCAACAATTGCGTGTTGGCGAATAGTCAGCACAATCCCCAGTGGTTGCGCAATATCCCCAAGGGCCAGTTCATTCGCCTGAGGCGCAACTGCTCAAGTGATGAGGTCTTTGCGTCTCAGGCGAGTGAACTAAAAAATAAATTTTTGGATAGACAATACCCTGAGGAGTTGCTTTCCCAGACCCTACTGCAGGTACAGGATACTGAGAGGGCTGGCCTTCTGGAGTATAAGAAGGATAGGGTTGACTCTAATCAGAAAAATGTGGTGTCTTTTATTACGCAGTATAATTCTATGGCACCTGACATCAGACGGGTTCTGCACAAACATTGGCCCATTCTTTTGAGAGACCCTTCCCTGGCCCAAATCCTTCCCTCTAAACCCTCTATTGTCTTTAAGAAGGCCCCTAATTTGCAATCTAGGTTGGCCCTTACTTGCCCTCCATTAACTAAGACATCTGATGTGGAATTGTATACAAAAGGTTTTTTTGCTTGCACTAATTGTACAGCCTGCAAGTACAGTTCTAATCATACTACTTTTAGCTCCAATGTTACTGGTCAAATATATAATATTCGCTCATATATTGACTGTCATTCTGTATATGTTATTTACTTATTACAGTGCCCCTGCGGGTTACAGTATGTTGGCCGCACAGGGAGGGCTTACCAAAGCCGCATATACGAACACATATATAATATTAGAAAAGGACTAACCACACATAGTGTATCTCATCATTTTTTGACCCATCACCAACAAAATCCCAATGGTCTTAAATGCCAGGCTATTGAAAGATACCCTGGCAAATGGAGAGGGGGAGATAAAATTAATGGCATAAGTAAACGCGAGTCATATTGGATATATGAACTTAAAACATTATCTCCCAACGGTCTGAATATTGAATTTGACTTATCTGCTTTTTTGGTGAAGTAATTTATTACCATGAGTCTTTTAATTTGCGCTATGTGCACAACCTTTTCCATTGCTGTTTGGTGTCCATTGGTATTGGCAGTTCTAATATGTTGGGGTCTTTTGAATGTCTTTTGAATGTATTTCATTTACTTTTACACTGTGTCTTTAAGAGTAGGTTTTTTATGGCTTTGACTTTATTTATTTTTTTGTCCCTTTTTCTGCATTTATGTTACTGTTATTTTTATATGTATGTACTTATGTTTTGTTATTTTTTGTTTTATGTTATCACTGTTATGAGTTGACTTGTCTATGGTTTCATTTTATGCCTTTGTTTTATGCTAATATGTCAATTAGTGCTCTAGTATAAATATGCTGGCACTTTACACTCCCATCATGCCCCTGACGAAGTGACTGACGTCACGAAACGCGTAGGGTGGTTTTTATTGGCAGAGACTTTGACATTCTCCCCCGGTAGCCCTTCTGTCCTCCCTATACCCAGCCTGAGCTCTCTGAGCTACCCGGTCTCTGTCCGGCACTTCCCCTGCTTCTGCGCCACGTGGTGACATCACCGAGCTATCGCGAGACCTCTTGGTCTGCGTGTATCACCTCGGCGAATCCCTCGGCAGCACTGGGTCCAGGTCTTCACCTGTGTCACCCCCCCCACACATCAGCACATCCGTGAGTGTGTTAGCAGCGGCAGTTTCCGGCATCGTGGATCTCTGGAGGCTGAGTTATAACATCTACTTCCCCGGCTTCGGTTTTAGGAACAGGACACTGGGCTACGGGCTTATTATCCTCAGCTTTGCTGTAAGTAGGGTTTCAATTTTATCCCTACCGGATGTCATCGCTTTATAGTGTCTCTAGCCCAACATTCAAGTGTTTGATGTTTTTATATATATTTTAATTCATTTGCATTAAATTTGTAATTATTTTCTTGTTAACCTAATCAGTGATGTTTTGTTTAAGTTGTCTTTAGTTGCACTATGATCTTTTTCTCTTTTGTTTTTTTCCTATTTGTTTGTCTGTCTTTCCATGAGACTTCATTGAAGAATCTGCCTTGGACTTCATTCCAGCCGTATTGGACTTTATATTTGGTCAGGCTATATTTATATTTCTTTTTGGAGGCGCCGGTTTATTTGTTTTTATTGTCTGTATTGGTTTGTGTGAACCCTTTTTTCCTGGCTGCCCCCACTTTAACATTTAAAGTGTGTATATTTTATGTTAGTCACCTATGTGTTACTATTTGTTATTTTTAGCATTAGCGCTGTTCCCACTGCCCTTCCCCTTTACAGCTGAGAGTCTGTAACACCAGTGCCAGAATCCAAGATGGCGACGGCAGAGTTCAAGGTATGCACTGGGCGGCGGCATGGGTTGCGACGGGGGGCAGGGGCAGCAGCCGCTGCAGTACTGGTAGTGGGTAAGAAGGGGTCATGCCGCAAGGGGCGTGGCATGATCCGTTCCACAGCTTCACATTAACTCAGGCTGCTGGATGGAAAATCCAGACCACAGATTACAATGGCTCTAGTTCTCCCTCACCTGCTCTTCTAATCACATGCACAGGTATTTAGAGCAGAGAGGTTTTGCATTTCACTCTCTCTCCTTAGAGCCTGGAGGCTGGGGGTATCGCTGCTCCCCTGCATCCAGTTTCGGGGTGGACGGCCCCTCCAAGTATCACAGTACCAGAGGATTTGCCTGGACACTTGGGACCGAGTTCTCACCACGAACAGATAAGACAAACAAATGTTTATTGCTGTTTCTAAAAGACTATGCTGTATCTAGTGACCCTAAAGGAGAGGGCATTGTTTTAAGCTGGGGAACCAGGTTAGTTGGCCCAGCAGCAGTTAGAGGCTGATTCTGATGTGTAGTTAGATCCCTGAAAGGGATAGGATTTCTTTATATGATTTGGTTTTTATTTCTTAAAAGTGACACTGTGTGAAATGCTATGACACTGATATAAGTGAACCGCTGAATGAAAATGTCTGAGTGCCTCTAACCTCCACATGTTAAAGCTGCAGTACCTTACTTGGATGAAAATAAAGCAGGCAGAAGCCTGAGTTAAGCAACGTAATACTTTGCATGTTCCTGTTTGTTGTATAATTAACTGGGTGTGTATGTGTATACCGGTATTACCTCTCTGGGTGTGTATGTGTATACCGGTATTACCTCTCTGGGCGTGTTTGTGTATACCGGTATTACCTCTCTGGGCGTGTATGTGTAAACCGGTATTACCTCTCTGGGCGTGAATGTGTATACCGGTATTACCTCTCTGGGCGTGTGTGTGTATACCGGTATTAACTCTCTGGGCGTGTATGTGTATACCGGTATTACCTCTCTGGGCGTGTATGTGTATACCGGTATTACCTCTCTGGCGGTGTATGTGTTGTGACATAGTCCAAAGATGTTAGGCAGCTTTCTGCCCCATTTTAGGTCAGAAAGTGCAGGAATAGTTAAAAATGATCCGTTCCACAGCTTCACATTAACTCAAGCTGCTGGATGGAAAATCCAGACCACAGATTACAATGGCTCTAGTTCTCCCTCACCTGCTCTTCTAATCACATGCACAGGTATTTAGAGCAGAGAGGTTTTGCATTTCACTCTCTCTCCTTAGAGCCTGGAGGCTGGGGGTATCGCTGCTCCCCTGCATCCAGTTTCGGGGTGGACGGCCCCTCCAAGTATCACAGTACCAGAGGATTTGCCTGGACACTTGGGACCGAGTTCCCACCACGAACAGATAAGACAAACAAATGTTTATTGCTGTTTCTAAAAGACTATGCTGTATCTAGTGACCCTAAAGGAGAGGGCATTGTTTTAAGCTGGGGAACCAGGTTAGTTGGCCCAGCAGCAGTTAGAGGCTGATTCTGATGTGTAGTTAGATCCCTGAAAGGGATAGGATTTCTTTATATGATTTGGTTTTTATTTCTTAAAAGTGACACTATGTGAAATGCTATGACACTGATATAAGTGAACCGCTGAATGAAAATGTCTGAGTGCCTCTAACCTCCACATGTTAAAGCTGCAGTACCTTACTTGGATGAAAATAAAGCAGGCAGAAGCCTGAGTTAAGCAACGTAATACTTTGCATGTTCCTGTTTGTTGTATAATTAACTGGGTGTGTATGTGTATACCGGTATTACCTCTCTGGGTGTGTATGTGTATACCGGTATTACCTCTCTGGGCGTGTCTGTGTATACCGGTATTACCTCTCTGGGTGTGTATGTGTATACCGGTATTACCTCTCTGGGCGTGTATGTGTATACCGGTATTACCTCTCTGGGCGTGTCTGTGTATACCGGTATTACCTCTCTGGGTGTGTATGTGTATACCGGTATTACCTCTCTGGGCGTGTATGTGTATACCGGTATTACCTCTCTGGGCGTGTATGTGTATACCGGTATTACCTCTCTGGGCGTGTATTGTATACCGGTATTACCTCTCTGGGTGCGTATGTGTATACCTGTATTACCTCTCTGGACGTGTATGTGTAGACCGGTATTACCTCTCTGGGCGTGTATGTGTATACCGGTATTACCTCTCTGGACGTGTATGTGTATACCGGTATTACCTCTCTGGACGTGTATGTGTATACCGGTATTACCTCTCTGGGCATGTATGTGTATACCGGTATTACCTCTCTGGGCGTGTATGTGTGTATACCGGTATTACCTCTCTGGGCGTGTATGTGTATACCGGTATTACCTCTCTGGGCGTGTATGTGTATACCGGTATTACCTCTCTGGGCGTGTATGTGTATACAGGTGTTACCTCTCTGGGCGTGTATGTCTATACCGGTATTACCTCTCTGGGCGTGTATGTGTATACCGGTATTACCTCTCTGGACGTGTATGTGTATACCGGTATTACCTCTCTGGACGTGTATGTGTATACCGGTATTACCTCTCTGGGCATGTATGTGTATACCGGTATTACCTCTCTGGGCGTGTATGTGTGTATACCGGTATTACCTCTCTGGGCGTGTATGTGTATACCGGTATTACCTCTCTGGGCGTGTATGTGTATACCGGTATTACCTCTCTGGGCGTGTATGTGTGTACCGGTATTACCTCTCTGGGCGTGTATGTGTGTACCGGTATTACCTCTCTGGGCGTGTATGTGAATACCGGTATTACCTCTCTGGGCGTGTATGTGTATACCGGTATTACCTCTCTGGACGTGTATGTGTATACCGGTATTACCTCTCTGGACGTGTATGTGTATACCGGTATTACCTCTCTGGGCGTGTATGTGTATACCGGTATTACCTCTCTGGGTGTGTATGTGTATACCGGTATTACCTCTCTGGGCGTGTATGTGTATACCGGTATTACCTCTCTGGGCGTGTATGTGTATACCGGTATTACCTCTCTGGGCGTGTATGTGTATACCGGTATTACCTCTCTGGGCATGTATGTGTATACCGGTATTACCTCTCTGGACGTGTATGTATATACCGGTATTACCTCTCTGGACGTGTATGTGTATACCGGTATTACCTCTCTGGACATAGTGACCTGACCGGCTTGGGGGGCCGCAGGATTTCCCCGAGCAGGGAGAGAGCGGGGCTGCTGCTAGGAGGCTGGGCAGCTTCCTCCATCCGGATTGGCAGCTGCTGGGTAATGCAGCCAATCAGGAGGAGGTGTGAGAACAGAAAGAAACTTGTGGGAAGCGCAGATGTCACCGTATGTGAGAAGAAATATATAATATATAGTGTATAATATATAGTGTATAATATATAGTGTATAATATATAGTGTATAATATATAGTGTATAATATATAGTGTATAATATATAGTGTATAATATATAATATATAGTGTATAATATATAGTGTATAATATATAGTGTATAATATATAGTGTATAATATATAGTGTATAATATATAGTGTATAATATATAGTGTATAATATATAGTGTATAATATATAGTGTATAATATATAGTGTATAATATATAGTGTATAATATATAGTGTATAATATATAGTGTATAATATATAGTGTATAATATATAGTGTATAGTGTATAATATATAGTGTATAATATATAGTGTATAATATATAGTGTAATACGTTCTACAGGAAAAAACAGCTTCAAAAATCACAAGTGGGGACTCACAATTGCTCAATCACATACCAGCAGCGTGTATGTATGGAAGACTTGCTTGACATGAAGTACCAGGCTTCAGCAGGACAAACACTCAATAAAAGAGATGACACTCTTAGTGCAACATTGCATGTTCACTCAAATCTTATACTATATTAGTGAAAGCACTGTATGTTTGCCTGCCTGCCTGGATGTCCGGTGTCCCTAGGGGAAATCTCATTGGTCCCTTGGTTCGCCCGCCCCCGCACACCTCTCATTGGCCTGAGGCGGAGTGACGGGCCAAAGGACACACAGGGACACACACACACACACACACAGGGACACACACACACACACACACAGGGACACACACACACACACGGACACACACACACACACACGGACACACACGGACACACACACACACACACACACACACACACACACACACACACACACACACACACACACACACACACACACACACACACACACACACACACACACAGGGACACACACACACACACACACACGGACACGGACGGAGACACACACACACAATCCCCTCCCGGGTGCCCCTCACTCTCCCCCGTCAGCTGGACCGCACCTCAACATCCACACCCCCCCCACCCTCCCTGTGCCCGAACTTACCCGGAGTCCCGTGTACACACACACATTACCACCCCCCCCCCCCCAAGCTCACACACACCTCACCCCCCCCCCCCAAGCTCACCCCCCCCCCAAGCTCACACCCCGGCGCCGCTACAGTCAGCGGGGGAGCGGAGCGAGCGCCCGGGACACACGCGGGGGAGCGGCCACAACATGTGGCCTCCCGCCTCACATCCACGTGGAGCGGCCGGATGAGTGAGGCAACGGCCGGATCAGTGAGGCAGCGGCAGGATGAGTGAGGCAGCGGCAGGACGGGTGAGCCCCCCCCCCCTCCACATGCTACGTGCTGCTCTTGCCCCTCCGCTCCCGGCTCCCCCCTGTCACCGCGTGACAGGCCGCGGGACGTGAGATGGGAGGGGGGATGCCCCTCCGGTCCCGGCTCTCCCCTGTCACCGCGTGACAGGCCGCGGGACGTGAGATGGGAGGGGGGATGCCCCTCCGGTCCCCGCTTCACCTTCTCCCGACCGTTGTCCCCGCTGCCTGCGCAGGAGGAGGGGGGGGGAGCGGGTGTTGGTGCTGGTGTGTGTAATTGTGTGAGACTGTGTGTGAGTGTCTGTGACTGTGTGTAAGTGTGTGTAAGTGTCTGTGACTGTGTGAAACTGTGTGTAAGTGTCTGTGACTGTGTGTGACTGTGTGTAACTGTGTGTGACAGTGTGTGTAAGTGTTTCACAGTGTGAGAGTGTGTGAGTGTGTGTAAGTGTCTATGACTGTGTGAAACTGTTTGAAACTGTGAAAGTGTGTGTAAGTGTGTGTGACTGTCTGTGAGTGTGTGTAACTGTCTGTGATTGTCTGTAACTGTGTGTGTGTGGTGCACTGTGCAGTGTGAGCAATGAGCAGTGTATCAGTGTGTGCAGTGTGAGCAATGACCACTGTGTGTGCAGTGTGAGCAGTGTGTGTGCAGTGTGCAGTGTGTGTCAGTGTGAGCAGTGTGTGTGCAGTGTGTGCAGTGTGAGCAATGAGCAGTGTGTGTGCACTGTGTGCAGTGTGAGCAATGAGCAGTGTGTCAGTGTGTGCAGTGTGACCAATGAGCAGTGTGTGTGCAGTATGCAGTGTGTGTCAGTCTGAGCAGTGTGTGTGCAGTGTGCAGTGTGACCATTGAGCAGTGTGTGTGCAGTATGCAGTGTGTGTCAGTGTGTGCAGTGTGAGCAGTGTGTGTGCAGTGTGCAGTGTGTCAGTGTGAGCAATGAGCTGTGTATGTGTGTGTGTGCAGTGTGAGCAGTGAGCAGTGTGTGTGCACTGTGCAGTGTGCAGTGTGTGTCAGTGTGACCAGTGTGTGTGCAGTGTGCAGTGTGTGTCACTGTGAGCTGTGTGTGCGCAGTGTGCGTCAGTGCGACCAATGAGCAGTGTGTGTGCAGTGTGCAGTGTGTGTGTGCAGTGTGCAGTGTGAACAATGAGCAGTGTGTGTCAGTGTGAGCACGGTTCACATCCCGGGCAACGCCGGGTCTCTCAGCTAGTATATTTATAAAGCAATAAATATTGCACTCACACTTTGCACTATGTGCATAGACACGTAAAATTATAGTGCGTGTCCAGTATTTCTGGAACAGAAGCCTGGCACCCTTAGTTAGGTGACACCTTTCTAATGTACAAACTACATAACCGAGTGCTCACTCGTCACACACTTTTGGCCAAGGCCTTGTACAGTATTCTCGCAGCCCAGGGGGAGCATGAGGGAGAAAAGCAACGACAAAAGAACACTCTAAGTGCCGACAATTCAGTGGAATGTGAATTATTGTGGTGAATAACTTGGCTCTTACGTGCAGCTACTCACAAGATATTAGTGTTTGGGCAACAACAGGTGACTTGGATCTGTGAAATCTTCTGTATACAGGCAAGGAAGCGCTCCCACTCAGAAGTCACATCGGTTATGGCGTGAAAGGATAAAGAAACATCGCCACACGCAGCTCAATGGTACAAAATAAATGCTTTATAATGATGCTAAAAATTGCACACTTACAACGTAAAAATAATAAACCAGTGTCACGTGTCACTCAAGGTGAGTATGGACACTCAAGGTGAGTATGGATAGGTTTGGATCGTGCCGAAGCTCACCCCCCGCCTCCGCTATGTGGCCTGTCCGCACCGGGCCGTCTACTGTCTGCCTTGCGCTGGAGCGTTTGGACCTCCGCTCCGTCGCTGTCCCTAGTGCGTCGCGTCACTTCCGGTCTGCGTATGGGGACGTGACTTCTGAGTGGGAGCGCGTCCTTGCCTGTATACAGAAGATTTCACAGATCCAAGTCACCTGTTGTTGCCCAAACACTACTAATATCTTGTGAGTAGCTGCACGTAAGAGCCAAGTTATTCACCACAATAATTCACATTCCACTGAATTGTCGGCACTTAGATTGTTTCTTGTTGTTGCTTTCCTCCTCCCTCATGCTCCCCCTGGGCTGCGAGAATACATATCGACCATCTGGGACCAGTGAAGACTGTCCCTTCCAGAGGGTCCGAGCAGGGAGTTGCAACCTTTAATAATCACATTATTTGGCACTATTTGAGTCACTAAAAGTCACCAATAATTTATTGTTTAATATTTCACTTTATTAGTAGTGATCACTAGTATTGTTTTAGCGCCTGTTTCTGCACCATCACTCTGTCACAAGGCCTTGTACAGACCTGTCCCGCTGATCCTGTGTGAGATGTACAGACCTGTCCCGCTGACCCCGTGTGTGACGTACAGACCTGTCCCGCTGACCCGTGTGTGACACACAGACCTGTCCCGCTGACCCCGTGTGTGACGTACAGACCTGTCCCGCTGACCCCGTGTGTGACGTACAGACCTGTCCCGCTGACCCCGTGTGTGACGTACAGACCTGTCCCGCTGATCCTGTATGAGATGTACGGACTGGTCCCGCTGACCCCGTGTGTGACGTAGAGACCTGCCCCGCTGACCCCATGTTTGACGTACAGACCTGCCCCGCTGACCACGTGTGAGACGTACAGACGTGTCCCACTGACCCCGTGTGTGACGTACAGACCTGCCCCGCTGACCACGTGTGAGACGTACAGACGTGTCCCACTGACCCCGTGTGTGACGTACAGACCTGCCCCGCTGACCCCGTGTGTGTGACGTACAGACCTGCCCCGCTGACCCCGTGTGTGACGTACAGACCTGCCCCGCTGACCCCGTGTGTGTGACGTACAGACCTGCCCCGCTGACCCCGTGTGTGTGACGTACAGACCTGTCCCTCTGACCCCGTGTGTGACGTACAGACCTGCCCCGCTGACCCCGTGTGTGACGTACAGACCTGTCCCGCTGACCCCGTGTGTGACGTACAGACCTGTCCCGCTGACCCCGTGTGTGACGTACAGACCTGTCCCGCTGACCCCGTGTGTGTGACGAACAGACCTGTCCCGCTGACCCCGTGTGTGTGATGTACAGACCTGTCCCGCTGACCCCGTGTGTGACGTACAGACCTGTCCCGCTGACCCCGTGTGTGACGTACAGACCTGTCCCGCTGACCCCGTGTGTGACGTACAGACCTGTCCCGCTGACCCAGTGTGTGACGTACAGACCTGTCCCGCTGACCCCGTGTGGGATGTACAGACCTGTCCCGCTGACCCCGTGTGTGTGATGTACAGACCTGTCCCGCTGACCCCGTGTGGTATGTGGAACTGACTGCACAGAGAGGGGGAGGGGGGCTCCGGACTCTGTTACCTGCACTGTGTTTGCCCTGCTGAGATCTTTACATATTTACCCCTGATACCGAGTTCTTATTGTCTCTGCCCCGTGTGGCCCCCCACGTGGCCTTTGCTTGTTTGAACAGTTAGGTATGATTTATACACCGAGTTTGGCTTGTCCAGAGCTGGGCGGCTCTCATAAAGACTCCGGTGTTCTCCATGTTTGAGCCATTGCTGCAGAAATACAAGAATTCAGCTCAACTAAAAATATGCATTTAACCCTCTCACTCCTGAGCAGGGTTACACTGGGATACGTTGCGTTACACTGGGATACGTTGCGTTACACTGGGATACGCTGCGTTACACTGGGATACGTTGCGTTACACTGGGATACGTTGCGTTACACTGGGATACGTTGCGTTACACTGGGATACGTTGCGTTACACTGGGATACGTTGCGTTACACTGGGATACGTTGCGTTACACTGGGATACGTTGCGTTATGACTGGGATACGTTGCGTTACACTGGGATACGCTGCGTTACACTGGGATACGTTGCGTTACACTGGGATACATTGGGTTACACTGGGATACGTTGCGTTACACTGGGATACGTTGCGTTACACTGGGATACGTTGCATTACACTGGGATACATTGCGTTACACTGGGATACGCTGCGTTACACTGGGATACGTTGCGTTACACTGGGATACATTGGGTTACACTGGGATACGTTGCGTTACACTGGGATACGCTGCGTTACACTGGGATACGTTGCGTTACACTGGGATACGTTGCGTTACACTGGGATACGTTGCGTTACACTGGGATACGTTGCGTTATGACTGGGATACGCTGCGTTACACTGGGATACGTTGCGTTACACTGGGATACATTGGGTTACACTGGGATACGTTGCGTTACACTGGGACACGTTGCGTTACACTGGGACACGTTGCGTTACACTGGGATACGTTGCGCTACACTGGGATACGTTGCGCTACACTGGGATACGTTGCGTTATGACTGGGATACGCTGCGTTACACTGGGATACGTTGCGTTACACTGGGATACATTGGGTTACACTGGGATACGTTGCGTTATGACTGGGATACGCTGCGTTACACTGGGATACGTTGCGTTACACTGGGATACGTTGCGTTACACTGGGATACATTGGGTTACACTGGGATACGTTGCGTTATGACTGGGATACGCTGCGTTACACTGGGATACGTTGCGTTACACTGGGATACGTTGCGTTACACTGGGATACGTTGCGTTACACTGGGATACGTTGCGTTATGACTGGGATACGCTGCGTTACACTGGGATACGCTGCGTTACACTGGGATACGTTGCGTTATGACTGGGATACGTTGCGTTACACTGCGATACGTTGCGTTACACTGGGATACGTTGCGTAATGACTAGGATACGTTGCGTTACACTGGGATACGTTGCATTACACTGGGATACGTTGCATTACACTGGGATACGTTGCGTTATGACTGGGATACGTTGCGTTATGACTGGGATACGTTGCGTTACACTGGGATACGTTGCGTTATGACTGGGATACGTTGCGTTATGACTGGGATACGTTGCGTTACACTGGGATACGTTGCGTTACACTGGGATACGTTGCGTTACACTGGGATACGTTGCGTTACACTGGGATACGTTGCGTTATGACTGGGATACATTGCGTTACACTGGGATACGTTGCGTTACACTGGGATACGTTGCGTTATGACTGGGATACATTGCGTTACACTGGGATACGTTGCGTTACACTGGGATACGATGCGCTACACTGGGATACGTTGCGTTACACTGGGATACGTTGCGTTATGACTGGGATACGTTGCGTTACACTGGGATCTCCATGATCTTTGGGATTCGGGCTCACACGAAGCTTTTGCGGCCTCCAGAGATTGAGGTCTCTCTGCCCCTCTTCCAGCATTGTACATTGTCCCATGTGGGCTATCTGAGGCTCCTAACCAAGGTCGGCTGGGAGCATCTGATTGCAAACATGGACAGGCACAGATAAGGACAGACAGATAAGGACAGACAGATAAGGACAGACAGATAAGGACAGACAGATAAGGACAGACAGATAATGCATTGAATGTTATCTCTCCCTCAGCTGCCCGCTCTGCCCCAACCTCAGCAAACATTTACCCTGCCATGTATACACGTTTAACTAGGAATCACAGGGGATTGGGGTACAGATAAAGCAGACGGGGAAAGCTACGTCCCGCCTGCCCCTCTCACCACAGGGAGACAGTGACACAGGCCGGAGCTGTCCCTTCCTGACAGATAAGACTGTGTTCCAGGGACCTGGACGCAGCTCTGTGGGGTAGCAGGACACATGGAAGAAGTAAGCGTCTCATCCCTAAGTGATCACAGAGAATGAGGGGGGCTGAGGCGTAATGAATGACTTAATCTCATCTCTTTGATTCTCCTCTTTCTTCTTAGCAGATGTAAGCTTTTGTCCTAATGGTTCTAATTATCAGAGCTAATTACTGGTAATTGTTCCCAGTAGAATGGGTAAAAGATACAAATTGCGCAGCTAGGAGTGAGTGTTTGACATGAAACAGAACATGTTACCAGGCACATGAACCCCAAGAACACGCACAATTACTGCGCCAACAACTCCCATTACTGCACGTTATTTTCCCTTTCCATTTCTCATCTTTTCACTGAGAAATCCTCCCGCAATCCATCATTTAATGAAGGGAAACAGTATTATAATAACTCCCAGATCCGATTCCTCAGTATATTCTGCATATTGTCTGATATCTATGAAACAATGACTATGTCAGAGATAATATTATCGTCACTTTATCCCCGCACGTTAAGGGACAGGCTCTCTTATCGGGAAAGAAAAGCGTTGCTTTGCATTTTAGATTGAAATAGCCACTTCAGTCCAGTTGCGATAGTTCGGAGTATATCGCCGTCCTGGGGAAGAGAGTGACCTCTCAAACTTCTCTTATAATATCAATTATTAGTCCAAATAAAAAAGGTACCACCTAATACTGAAATACTCATTTGTTATTTTAACCACTTTTCAATGTCATTGACATTTGCTGATACTATACACCTCATACATAAAGCTTGGCCCCCTGCAGATGCACTTACTACAACGCCCTCCTACTGTATGTTCCGCCTACCTACCAATTAGATTGTAAGCTCTTCGGAGCAGGGACTCCTTTTCCTAAATGTTACTTTTATGTCTGAAGAACTTCTACCCTTTATGTGTTATTTGTATTATTTGTTATTTATATGATTGTCTCGTGTATCCCTGCTGTGAAGTGCTATGTACATTAATGGAGCTATATAAATAAAGACATACATACATACAAAGATTTAATCCTCACTTAAGTAACATGTTCAGCTATTTGCCTCTTGGACAGAAAATGACACGAGTAAGTCTATATTTTCCTTAGGTCTGTTTAATTGTAATGTTACCTAATAAATATTGTTCTCTCCACATTATTTGTTTAGACTAATTATACTTACTTCATTAGCCAAACAAAACTACACAGTTACACGAGTTTGAAAAAAGACACGCGTTTATCAAGTTGAACCTATGCTAAATTTAGACGACAGATACTTTATCCTATATTTGTACTTACAGTATATTGATCCAGAGGAAGGCAAACAAGAACCCCAGTTACATATCATCCAATTGTATCTCGTTAGGGGGAAATAAATTCCTTCCTGACTCCAAGAATTGGTATAGGCCGGGGGGGAGGGAGGAGGTATGGGCCGGGAGAGGGAGGAGGTATGGGCCGGGGGAGGAGGTATGAGCCGGGGGGGAGGGAGGAGGTATGGGCCGGGGGGGAGGGAGGAGGTATGGGCCGGGGGGAGGTATAGGCCGGGGGGGCGCGAGGAGGTATGGGCCGGGAGAGGGAGGAGGTATAGGCCGGGGGAGAGGGAGGAGGTATGGGCCGGGGGAGGGAGGAGGTATGGGCCGGGGGGGAGGGAGGAGGTATGGGCCGGGGGGAGGGAGGAGGTATAGGCCGGGGGGGAGGGAGGTGGTATGGGCCGGGGGAGGGAGGAGGTATAGGCCGGGGGGGAGGGAGGAGGTATAGGCCGGGGGGGAGGGAGGTGGTATGGGCCGGGGGAGGGAGGAGGTATGGGCCGGGGGGGAGGGAGGAGGTATGGGCCGGGGGGAGGGAGGAGGTATAGGCCGGGGGGGAGGGAGGTGGTATGGGCCGGGGGAGGGAGGAGGTATAGGCCGGGGGGGAGGGAGGAGGTATAGGCCGGGGGGGAGGGAGGTGGTATGGGCCGGGGGAGGGAGGAGGTATGGGCCTGGAGTGGGAGGTAGTGCAGCAGCAGAGGCTGGAGCCAAATGTGACTACCGACTACCTACAGCCTTGGTATGAACAATGAGCGGTGCTTGGGAGGTACACGGGGAGGCGAGCGGATCCTGCAGAGGTCCCTCCGGCCCACTCTTAGCTTAATAATGTTTTGTTATTGCTAACATTTGCAGAATGTGAGAGTGTGCCAAGCGGGCCAGCGCGCAGCGTATGTTACTGTCCCTCCTCCCACATTGTACTGCGCTGTGGCGTATGTTACTGTCCCTCCTCCCACATTGTACTGCGCTGTGGCGTATGTTACTGTCCCTCCTCCCACATTGTACTGCGCTGTGGCATATGTTACTGTCCCACCTCCCGCATTGTACTGCGCTGTGGCGTATGTTACTGTCCCACCTCCCACATTGTACTGCGCTGTGGCGTATGTTACTGTCCCTCCTGCACTGTACTGCGCTGTGGCGTATGTTACTGTCATATAAAGATAATAGGCTATAGGTGTTGACTATACGGTTGGGGCCGGCTGTGCCATGATATCAGCCCTGTGGATGCAGGGACCGGCTGTACAGTTGGAGCTTGGAAGCCACAGGGCTTTTTTGGTTTGTGTTGGTTAAAGTGCCTCTGGACCGATCTCCTCCCCTGGCGTATTCCAACAGCCGGACACGGGGTGCAGGGCTGCCGATGGGGTAACTTGTAATGTTCTTAACGTGTTATGCTGTGCCCGGGACATACTTGGAAACAATCAGTAACTCTCAATGTATTTTTTCCTGGTTTAATATTTTAATAGCCCCAGCACCGCCCCATCCTTTATCTTTCCCTTTTATAACCTTAAATCTTTTCTTCTTTTCTTTTTTCTAACTGAAGCTTTGAGTCCCATTGGGAGAAAAGCGCCATATAAATAACGTTGTTATTATTAGTAGTATTATTAGAAATAAACACAGAGAGGTGTTTCCTAAGTCACCACCAATAAAGTGATGGAGCGAGAAGTTGTGTTGGAGGGGGAAGTTGTGTTGGAGTCGGTGAGGAGTGGGGTTGTGTTGGAGTGAGTGAGGAGTGGGAAGGTGTGATGGAGTGGGCGAGGAGTGGGTAGTTGTGATGGATTGGGAAGGTGTGATGGAATGGGAAGTTGTGATGGAGTGGGAAGTTGTGATGGAGTGGGAAGTTGTGATGGAGTGGGAAGTTGTGATGGAGTGGGAAGTTGTGATGGAGTGGGAAGTTGTGATGGAGTGGGAAGTTGTGATGGAGTGGGAAGGTGTGATGGAGTGGGAAGGTGTGATGGAGTGGGTGAGGAGTGGGAAGGTGTGATGGAGTGGGTGAGGAGTGGGAAGGTGTGATGGAGTGGGAAGGTGTGATGGAGTGGGAAGGTGGGAAGGTGTGATGGAGTGGGTAAGGAGTGATGGAGTGGGTGAGGAGTGATGGAGTGGGAAGGTGTGATGGAGTGGGAAGGTGTGATGGAGTGGGAAGGTGTGATGGAGTGGGAAGGTGTGATGGAGTGGGAAGGTGTGATGGAGTGGGAAGGTGTGATGGAGTGGGAAGGTGTGATGGAGTGGAAGGTGTGATGGAGTGGGTGAGGAGTGGGAAGGTGTGATGGAGTGGGAAGGTGTGATGGAGTGGGAAGGTGTGATGGAGTGGGTGAGGAGTGGGAAGTTGTGATGGAGTGGGAAGGTGTGATGGAGTGGGTGAGGAGTGGGAAGGTGTGATGGAGTGGGAAGGTGTGATGGAGTGGGAAGGTGTGATGGAGTGGGAAGGTGTGATGGAGTGGGTGAGGAGTGATGGAGTGGGTGAGGAGTGATGGAGTGGGTGAGGAGTGATGGAGTGGGAAGGTGTGATGGAGTGGGAAGGTGTGATGGAGTGGGAAGGTGTGATGGAGTGGGAAGGTGTGATGGAGTGGGAAGGTGTGATGGAGTGGGAAGGTGTGATGGAGTGGGAAGGTGTGATGGAGTGGGTGAGGAGTGGGAAGGTGTGATGGAGTGGGAAGGTGTGATGGAGTGGGAAGGTGTGATGGAGTGGGAAGGTGTGATGGAGTGGGAAGGTGTGATGGAGTGGGAAGGTGTGATGGAGTGGGTGAGGAGTGGGAAGGTGTGATGGAGTGGGAAGGTGTGATGGAGTGGGAAGGTGTGATGGAGTGGGAAGGTGTGATGGAGTGGGAAGGTGTGATGGAGTGGGAAGGTGTGATGGAGTGGGAAGTTGTGATGGAGTGGGAAGGTGTGATGGAGTGGGAAGGTGTGATGGAGTGGGAAGTTGTGATGGAGTGGGAAGTTGTGATGGAGTGGGAAGGTGTGATGGAGTGTGAAGGTGTGATTGAGTGTGAAGGTGTGATTGAGTGTGAAGGTGTGATTGAGTGTGAAGGTGTGATGGAGTGTGAAGGTGTGATGGAGTGGGAAGGTGTGATGGAGTGGGAAGGTGTGATGGAGTGGGAAGGTGTGATGGAGTGGGTGAGGAGTGAAGGTGTGATGGAGTGGGTGAGGAGTGGGAAGGTGTGATGGAGTGGGAAGGTGTGATGGAGTGGGAAGGTGTGATGGAGTGGGAAGGTGTGATGGAGTGGGCGAGGAGTGATGGAGTGGGCGAGGAGTGGGTAGTTGTGGTGCCTGCAAAGAATGTGCATGGCAAACACAGACACATCTGCTTCTTCTCGCTCCTCCTCTGGGTTTCTTTATATGTGATGTATAACATACGGACAAAGGATGTTTACAATGCTGATACCAATGCGGTTATCTGGAGTCTCCTTAATTCACACGTGATTATCAGAGCGCCACGTGGCATGGGGGCAGTCTGTTCAGTTATGGAAAGTCATTAACACCAGGTCGGTGACCCTGCAGGATTTCTGCATCACTGGCACAGCTTCCTCTGGTTCTGCAAACACATGGTACCGCTACATTGGGTCTCGGGACTGAATGAGCAGCTCCGTGTTATCCCGGCTTCGGTGAATCTAGTTTCAATCCATGTCAATTATTTGTGGTCTTGGGCAAATCCCTCAATCTTCCCACACCTCAGGCCCCAACACGTCAGCACAGCGCTGCATACACGGTCAGCACTATATACTAGAACAGACAGTATAGTACTGTATGGTATAGTACTGTATGGTACAGTACTGTATGGTACAGTACTGTATGGTACAGTACTGTATGGTATAGTACTGTATGGTATAGTACTGTACTCAGTTATACTTTTGTTAGGCTCTTCTAAAAAAATAAACGAGGAGCTATAACTCTACTGTCCACAAGATGGTGCTACAGTCCTTCAGCATAGTGTGTGTGTGTGTGTGTGTGTGTGTGTGTGTGTGTGTGTGTGTGTGTGTGTGTGTGTGTGTGTGTGTGTGTGTGTGTGTGTGTGTGTGTGTGTGTGTGTGTGTGTGTGTGTGTGTGTGTGTGTGTGTGTGTGTGTGTGTGTGTGTGTGTGTGTCCTGTTATCTCTTTTCTGTGCACCTGGGCCAAACACTGCTGGAGTAATCGGGAGTGTCCTCCCAAATAATGAATATTTATATCATAAAGTGACCAGACGTACTAGGTTTGACCGGGACAGTACTGGGTTTGACCGGGACAGTACTGGGTTTGACCGGGACAGTACTGGGTTTGACCGGGACAGTACTGGGTTTGACCGGGACAGTACTGGGTTTGACCGGGACAGTACTGGGTTTGACCGGGACAGTACTGGGTTTGACCGGGACAGTACTGGGTTTGAGGTCCTAACCCGGCAACCCGAACAGTCATGTAAAATGGCATATTTGTACCGGTTTGAAAAGCGAGTGCCAACCGCGCATGCGGGAGCAGCGTGGGACCTGAGAGCTCCCCCCAAGGTAAAGTGTGTGTCTGTGTCTCTGTGAGGGGGGAAGTGTGTGTGTGTGTCTGTGAGGGGGGTTTCTGTGAGGGAGGTGTCTCTGTGAGGGGGAGGTGTATGTGTGTATGTCTGTGAGGGGGGAGGTGTGTGTGTGTCTGTGAGGGGGGAGGTGTGTGTGTGTGTCTCTGAGGGGGGAGGTGTGTGTGTCTCTGTGAGGGGGGAGGTGTGTGTGTGTGTGTGTGTCTGTGAGGGAAGAGGTGTGTGTGTGTGTGTGTGTCTGTGAGGGGGAGGTGTGTGTGTGTCTGTGAGGGGGAGGTGTGTGTCTCTGTGAGGGGGAGGTGTGTGTGTGTCTCTGTGAGGGGGGGAGGTGTGCGTGTGTCTGTGAGGGGGGAGGTGTGCGTGTGTCTGTGAGGGGGGAGGTGTGTGTGTATGTCTGTGAGGGGGGAGGTGTGTGTGTGTCTCTGTGGGGGGGAGGTGTGTGTGTGTGTCTCTGTGGGGGGGAGGTGTGTGTGTGTCTCTGTGAGGGGGGAGGTGTGCGTGTGTCTGTGAGGGGGGGAGGTGTGTGTGTATGTCTGTGAGGGGGGGAGGTGTGTGTATGTCTGTGAGGGGGGGGAGGTGTGTGTATGTCTGTGAGGGGGGAGGTGTGTGTGTGTCTGTGAGGGGGGGAGGTGTGCGTGTGTCTGTGAGGGGGAGGTGTGCGTGTGTCTGTGAGGGGGGAGGTGTGTGTGTATGTCTGTGAGGGGGGAGGTGTGTGTGTCTCTGTGGGGGGGAGGTGTGTGTGTGTCTGTGAGGGTGGGAGGTGTGCGTGTGTCTGTGAGGGGGGGAGGTGTGTGTGTATGTCTGTGAGGGGGGAGGTGTGTGTGTCTGTGAAGGGGGGAGGTGTGCGTGTGTCTGTGAGGGGGGGAGGTGTGTGTGTATGTCTGTGAGGGGGGGAGGTGTGTGTATGTCTGTGAGGGGGGGGAGGTGTGTGTATGTCTGTGAGGGGGGAGGTGTGTGTGTGTGTCTGTGAGGGGGGGAGGTGTGCGTGTGTCTGTGAGGGGGGAGGTGTGCGTGTGTCTGTGAGGGGGGAGGTGTGTGTGTATGTCTGTGAGGGGGGAGGTGTGTGTGTGTCTCTGTGGGGGGGAGGTGTGTGTGTGTCTCTGTGGGGGGGAGGTGTGTGTGTGTCTCTGTGAAGGGGGAGGTGTGCGTGTGTCTGTGAGGGGGGGAGGTGTGTGTGTATGTCTGTGAGGGGGGGAGGTGTGTGTATGTCTGTGAGGGGGGGAGGTGTGTGTATGTCTGTGAGGGGGGAGGTGTGTGTGTGTCTGTGAGGGCGGGAGGTGTGCGTGTGTCTGTGAGGGGGGTAGGTGTGCGTGTGTCTGTGAGGGGGGGAGGTGTGTGTGTATGTCTGTGAGGGGGGAGGTGTGTGTGTCTGTGAAGGGGGGAGGTGTGCGTGTGTCTGTGAGGGGGGGAGGTGTGTGTGTGTGTCTGTGAGGGGGGGAGGTGTGTGTGTATGTCTGTGAGGGGGGAGGTGTGTGTGTGTCTGTGAGGGGGGGAGGTGTGTGTGTGTGTCTGTGTTGGGGGGAAGGTGTGTGATTCATGGGGGGAGGGGTATATGTGAGGAGGGGGAATAACGTAGTGCTCACCAAAAACAGAACGCGACCACGAGGTGGGGATTGGATAAAACTGACCTCCAGCCGCGTGAGCGTGTCCGGAGTGCAGGGCCATAGTCATTAGCCGGGTCCGGATTGGATCGTTGTGGATCGTTGTAGTACTTGCCTGGGTCAGGGAGCGGAGAGAGTTGGAATCCGGGTACAAAGCCAAAGGTCAGAAAGGAGCAGGAGGAAATCACAGGACGCAGTAAGCACGGCGCACTGTGCACTGCGCAAAGTCTTATGCTCAGCCATCTACCAAGGGGCTGACTGGGCATATATAGCACCAGGAACCAATAGGGAGCCAGCGGGGAAGAAGCTCAGCAGTAAGTGGTTGTATGGTAGGCGGGGGAGGAGTCCGCAAGGGACGTGGTGTGAATCAGTGGCGCCTGGCTCTGTTTGGCAGTGTGCGCACGCGTGCCGCCGATGCTACCACGGGAGCGGAGGCGGGACCCGCGGCGATAGTCTCTCCAGGCGAGCGGCGCCTGCATGCGGGGGGGGGACCCGACGGACGGAATCAGCGAGGTACCAGGGAGATGGGGCTCGGCGAGACGCCTGATAGCTGGCTGTGGCCCTCGTGGGCCCTTCAGCGAAAGAGGGGGGTGTAAGAGAGGAGGTAAATGTGATAGGGGAGTAAGGGGGCGGGGTTGGTGGTGAGTGATTGAGCAGGGGAAGAGAGAGGAGTGCTTGAGTGAGAAGGGAGAGGGGTGTGTGAGTGAGAAGAGAGAGGGGTGTGTGAGTGAAAGGAGTGTGAGTGAATAAGAAGACAGAGGGGTGAGTGAGAGAAGGGCGAGTGAGAAGAGAGAGGGGTGTGTAAGTGATAGAAAGTGGAGTGTGAGTGAGGGGTGCGTGAGTAATAGAGGGGTGAGTGAGAAAAGAGAAAGGAGTGTCAGTGCGTGAGTGAGAGGGGTGAGTGAGTAAGAAGAGAGAGGGATAAGTGAGAGAGGGGCATGAGTGATAGAGAGAGGGGGGTGAGTGAGGGGTGAGTGAGAGGGGTGTGTGAGAGAGAGGGGTGAGTGATAGAGATGGGTGTGTGTGTGAGTGAGAGGGGTGATAGAGAGGGGTGTGTGCGTGAGTAAGAGAGATGGGTGAGTGAGTGAGACGGGTGTGTGAGTGATAAAGAGAGGTGTCTGTGAGTGAGAGAGGTGTGAGTGAGAAGAGAGGGGTGAGAGAGAGTGAGTGAGTGAGAGGGGTGACAGAGAGAGAGGAGTGTGAGTGAGAAAAGAGAGGGGTGTGTGAGTGAGGGGTGTGTGAGTGAGAGAGGGGTGTGTGAGTGAGAGAGGGGTGTGTGACAGAGAGAGGAGTGTGAGTGACAGATGATTAATAAATCATTTTGAATTTTGTCCCAGTTTGTCACTTTAAAAGCTTCATCGCCTTAATAGATCCTCATCTTCAGCCCCCCTCGATTCCTGCTGGGTGAAGCCCCCCAATGATCTCCCAGGTATTGCAGCCGATCTTCTGCACGTTGCTCCAACACATTTTATATTTGGTCATTGTCATTGTCTTTTCATAGTCCCTGGAATCCAAGGGAGAAGCATCTTTGTCCAACGATATGTCCGGCCCTCCGCCATTTTAATTTCTTCACCCGTGTGATGTCACAGACTTTTTTGTTCTGTCTCTTCGGGTAATACCCAGCATCCATCTCTCCAAGCTTCTGAATTATCTCAGCACTTAGGGTCCAACTTTCACATCCATACGTGAGCACGGACAGTATACAGGGGTCACATCCATACATGAGCACGGACAGTATACACGGGTCCCATCCATACGTGAGCACGGACAGTATACACGGGTCACATCCATACGTGAGCAAGGGCAGGACGCACGGGTCACATACATACGTGAGCACGGGCAGGATACCCGGGTCACATCCGTACGTGAGCGCGGGCAGGATACCCGAGTCACATCCATACGTGAGCACGGACAGTATACACGGGTCACATCCATACGTGAGCACGGGCAGGATACACTGGTCACATCCATACGTGAGCACGGGCAGGATACACGGGTCACATCCATACGTGAGCACGGGCAGGATACACGGGTCACATCCATACGTGAGCACGGACAGGATGCACGGGTCACATCCATACGTGAGCACGGGCAGGATACACGGGTCACATCCATACGTGAGCGCAGGCAGGATACCCGAGTCACATCCATACGTGAGCATGGGCAGGATACACGGGTCACATCCATACGTGAGCATGGACAGGATACACGGGTCACATCCATACGTGAGCACGGGCAGGATACGTGGGTCACATCCATACGTGAGCACGGGCAGGACGCACGGGTCACATCCATACGTGAGCGCGGGCAGGATACACGGGTCTCATCCATACGTGAGCATGGACAGGATACACGGGTCACATCCATACATGAGCACGGGCAGGATACACGGGTCACATCCATACGAGAGCACGGGCAGGATACACGGGTCACATCCATACGTGAGCGCGGGCAGGATACACGGGTCTCATCCATACGTGAGCATGGACAGGATACACGGGTCACATCCATACATGAGCACGGGCAGGATACACGGGTCACATCCATACATGAGCACGGGCAGGATACACGGGTCACATCTATATGTAAGCACGGGCAGGATACACGGGTCACATCCATACGTGAGCACGGGCAGGACGCACGGATCACATCCATACGTGAGCGCGGGCAGGATACACGGGTCACATCCATACGTGAGCACGGGCAGGATGCACGGGTCACATCAATACGTGAGCACGGCATGATACACGGGTCACATCCATACGTGAGCACGGACAGGATATACGGGTCACATCCATACGTGAGTACGGACAGGATACACGGGTCACATCCATACGTGAGCACGGACAGGATACACGGGTCACATCCATACGTGAGCACGGACAGGATACACGGGTCACATCCATACGTGAGCACGGACAGGATACACGGGTCACATCCATACGTGAGCACGGACAGGATACACGGGTCACATCCATACGTGAGCATGGACAGGATACACGGGTCACATCCATACGTGAGCACGGACAGGATACACGGGTCACATCCATACGTGAGCACCGACAGGATACACGGGTCACATCCATAGATAAGCACAGGCAGGATGCACGGTCCACATCCATACGTGAGCACGGGCAGGATACGTGGGTCACATCCATACGTGAGCATGGGCAGAACACACGGGTCACATCCATACGTTAGCACGGGCAGGATATACGGGTCACATCCATACGTGAGCATGGGCAGGATGCACGGTCCACATCCATACGTTAGCACGGGCAGGATATACGGGTCCCATCCATACGTGAGCACGGGCAGGACGCACGGGTCACATCCATACGTGAGCACGGGCAGGATACACGGGTCACATCCATACGTGAGCACGGGCAGGATACACGGGTCACATCCATACGTGAACACGGGCAGGATACACATCCCTTGCTGATCCTGGTGACACGGTGACTCCTTGTCACTCTCCCTTGCTGATCCTTATCTTGCTTTTATCTTCATGTAATATCTATCTATCTCAATGTCCTGTATAGCGCATACACAGAGCGAGCCCGGCTCCGATGCACATTTGAAAAACTCCAAAAGGTGGAGCGAAGAATTAATCGGGGTTCGGAAAGGCGATTTCAAAAAGCCAAGTATTGAGCTTTTTTCTGAAAGTGAGAATAATGGTAGATAGGGCTTTCTCGTAAATAGTCCTAATAATATCAATGTACACTTCTCCAGCATTTTTGTCTTTTTTATTTATTATTAAGGTTTTTAGGTGTTCACACAGTAACAATGACAAAGGATAGAGGAAGAGAACATAACGTGCTCTGGTGCAAAGACGACATTATGACTGCGGTAACGTATGTTGGTTTAGCGGGAGCTGTAGGTGTGTCCCCATTGGGTTATTTGATGGTTACCCACAGCTTTGTCTTCTTTATGTTTTTAGAACTGCTCAGGTGGAGAGAGAATTAAATCTTTTTTTGTAATCTACGAATCCGAAACCCAGTGGTAAATCGTATTCTTTACTTCAGCAAATCACTGCTTGTTTGACTTGGATGTGGTCCACGGTGTTGTACCCTTGCGAAATCCCCCTGGTTCTCTCGGCCGGGCAAAGTCTAGTGAGTATTTTTGTAAAAATCTTGTGTGATTGGAATTAAACTGACCGGTCTATAGTTCTCGATGTGTTTGTCTCCTTTCTTGTGGATGAGGGTTACTATGATATTGCTCCATTGTTTTTGAATGTTCCTGTTCTCCGAGCGGCATGGAAAGTTATGTCAGGATTTTCTCCTTTCCCGGCTTCTTCCAAGATCTCAGTTGTGATCCCATCTTCCCCGGGAGCCTTCCCATTCTTCATGGATATTATTGCCTTTGCTCCTTTTTATATATATATATATATATATATATATATATATATATATATATATATAAAACCATACGATACCGTTTGAAGCACGAGATCAGGAAACAGCACTCTGGTAAGTTTGATCACAAGTTTTTGTATTGAAAAAGACACATAAACCGACGTTTCGGTCCCCCAGTGGGACCTTTCTCAAGGTGGTGCGCAAACTTACCAGAGTGCTGTCTCCTGATCTCGTGCTTCAAACGGTATCGTATGGTTTATTATTGCTTTATGGGACAGGCACCCAATTTTTTCTACTTGCAAGTGGAGTGCCGGCTGCTTCTGTGGATTATATATATATACATACATACATACATACATACATACATACATACATACATACATACATACATACACATTTAGTCAAAAACACTATGTAATTTCCAAGTTCAGGCTTCATGGGGAATATAGAGAAAATCATTTGGACCCAGAAGATTTATTTATTTATTTATTTATTTATAAAATATTTTACCAGGAAGTAATACATTGAGAGTTACCTCTCGTTTTCAAGTATGTCCTGGGCACAGAGTAAAACAAATAATACATGGTTACAAATACAGTTACATAAATGAACAAGGTATACATTTATATACAAGACATTGCATGCACAGTTAAAGAAAATATATATTATGAGCTTATGAAACAGTTACAGACCAGATTAAAGTGTGAGACAGCCTTAGATTTGAAAGAACTTAAGCTGGTGGTGGATATGAGAGTCTCTGGTAGGTTGTTCCAGTTTTGGGGTGCACGGAAGGAGAAGGAGGAACGTCCGGATACTTTGTTGAGTCTTGGGACCATGAATAGTCTTTTGGAGTCTGATCTCAGGTGATAGGTACTGCATGTGGTAGGGGTGAGGAGCTTGTTCAGGTAGCTGGGTAGCTTGCCCAGAAAGTATTTGAGGGTGAGACAGGAAAGGTGAACTTTGCGCCTAGACTCTAGTGATGACCAATCTAGTTCTTTGAGCATTTCGCAGTGATGTGTGTTGTAGTTGCATTGGAGAACAAAACGACAAATTGAATTGTAGAGGGTGTCAAGTTTGCTAAGGTGGGTTTGAGGAGCCGAGCCATATACTATGTCTCCATAGTCAATAATTGGCATTAGCATCTGCTGTGCAATACGCTTTCTGACCAGGAGACTTAGGGAGGATTTGTTCCTGTAAAGTACCCCTAGTTTGGCATAGGTCTTGGTTGTCAGGGTATCAATGTGCATCCCGAATGTTAAGTGGGAGTCAAACCATAAGCCCAGGTATTTAAAACTAGTGACAGGTGTTAGGGTGGTTTTAGCGTTGGTTCTAATCAGGAGCTCAGTCACTGGAAGCTTTACAAATTTAGTCTTGGTCCCAAATACCATTGTTACAGTCTTGTCAGTGTTTAAAAACAGTTTGTTTTGGGAAATCCAGTTTTCGAGTCTCAAAAAGTCAGACTGAAGTATGTGTTGAAGGTCAGAGAGGCTATGGCTGTGTGCATACAGGATTGTGTCATCTGCATACATGTGTATTGCACATGACACAAGATGCTGCAGAGCTTATTCTTTGAGCCTGAGTTTTACCTCTGGGTCTAGAATAAGAACATGTTCTGGTAGTTCTGTTCTGGCAGGTGTGTGCAGAGCAATGTGCTGCAGCCGTTGTGCGGAGTTGCAGGATACAAGCAGTGTCCTTGATTTCCTGCCTAGATATAAATATTTACAGGAGGATTGAGCTCCCAACACTCTCCCTAAACTCACGCAGCAGTTAGAGTTCCTGCAGCCATTTATAGCAAGGGTCTCGCGTGACACGGACGGGCGAGGAACTAGGTCACCAGACAGCAAGACTGCGGCATCTTCTAGTCCCGAGCTGGAGTCACTCAGGCTGCAGAGAAATAACCAGAGTGAGATACACATGCATAATAAGGGAGATTATTACTCCCCTCAGAATAAGGGAGACCCCTCAGAATAAGAGAGGCCTCCTCAGAATAAGGGAGACCCCCTCAGAATAAGGGAGACCCCCTCAGAATATGGGAGACCCCCTCAGAATAAGGGAGACCCCCTCAGAATAAGGGAGACCCCCTCAGAATAAGGGAGACCCCCTCAGAATATGGGAGACCCCCTCAGAATAAGGGAGACCCCCTCAGAATAAGGGAGACCCCCTCAGAATAAGGGAGACCCCCTCAGAATATGGGAGACCCCCTCAGAATAAGGGAGACCCCCTCAGAATAAGAGAGACCCCCCTCAGAATAAGAGAGACCCCCCTCAGAATAAGAGAGACCCCCTCAGAATAAGAGAGACCCCCTCAGAATAAGAGAGACCCCCTCAGAATAAGCGAGACCCCTCAGAATAAGCAAGACCCCCTCAGAATAAGCGAGACCCCCTCAGAATAAGAGAGACCCCCTCAGAATAAGCGAGACCCCCTCAGAATAAGAGAGACCCCTTCAGAATAAGGGTAACATTACTGGTCTGCAATGTACAACTTTTGGGGTTCAGTTCCAGCCTTAGCTCAGTGATCGCAGATAACCCCGTTATCCCCCTGTAACTTGGTTCATTTGATAATAATTATAATATTCTTTATAGAGATCATAGTGTCAGACACAGGATTCAACCCCCGTGTGGCTGCATGAATAGCTCTGCACTAAAATCACACAGCACACAATACGGGACAATATCATTCGTTCTAGTAAATCTGACTGCGTTTCTTTGTCTGTTTCACCATTTTTTGCTGAACCTGTTTGGGAAAAAATAGTCAAATGTTAAGTGAGGGATTTAACAGTGAGATGTGTCAGGGGATTCAAAGAGGCAGAACAGGGGAGAGAGAGGCTGGGGTGGAGAGAGAGACTGGGGGAGAGAGAGACTGGGGGGGAGAGAGAGACTGAGGGGAGAGACTGAGGGGAGAGAGAGAGACTGGGGGAGAGAGAGGCTGGGGGGGAGAGAGAGAGAGACTGAGGGGGACAGAGAGACTGAGGGGGGAGGGAGAGACTGAGGGGAGAGAGAGACTGAGGGGAGAGACTGGGGGGAGAGAGAGAGACTGGGGGAGAGAGAGGCTGGGGGGGGGAGAGAGAGAGACTGAGGGGGAGAGAGAGACTGAGGGGGACAGAGAGACTGAGGGGGACAGAGAGACTGCGGGGGGAGAGAGACTGAGGGGAGAGAGAGACTGAGGGGGAGAGAGAGACTGAGGGGAGAGAGAGAGGCTGGGGGGAGAGAGGCTGGGGGGGGAGAGAGAGGCTGAGGGGAGAGAGAGAGAGACTGAGGGGCGAGAGAGAGACTGAGGGGCGAGAGAGAGAGACTGAGGGGAGAGAGAGAGACTGGGGGAGAGAGAGGCTGGGGGGGAGAGAGAGACTGAGGGGGAGAGAGAGACTGAGGGGGACAGAGAGACTGAGGGGGGCAGAGAGACTGAGGGGGGAGAGAGACTGAGGGGAGAGAGAGACTGAGGGGGAGAGAGAGACTGAGGGGAGAGAGAGGCTGGGGGGAGAGAGGCTGGGGGGGAGAGAGAGACTGGGGGAGAGAGAGGCTGAGGGGAGAGACTGAGGGGAGAGAGAGAGACTGGGGGAGAGAGAGGCTGGGGGGGAGAGAGAGAGAGACTGAGGGGGAGAGAGACTGAGGGGGA
This sequence comes from Ascaphus truei, assembly GCF_040206685.1. Classification (NCBI taxonomy): domain Eukaryota; kingdom Metazoa; phylum Chordata; class Amphibia; order Anura; family Ascaphidae; genus Ascaphus; species Ascaphus truei. The sequence goes on from NC_134498.1 coordinate 52,301,574, forward strand.
CAGAGAGACTGAGGGGGGAGGGAGAGACTGAGGGGAGAGAGAGACTGAGGGGAGAGACTGGGGGGAGAGAGAGAGACTGGGGGAGAGAGAGGCTGGGGGGGGGAGAGAGAGAGACTGAGGGGGAGAGAGAGACTGAGGGGGACAGAGAGACTGAGGGGGACAGAGAGACTGCGGGGGGAGAGAGACTGAGGGGAGAGAGAGACTGAGGGGGAGAGAGAGACTGAGGGGAGAGAGAGAGGCTGGGGGGAGAGAGGCTGGGGGGGGAGAGAGAGACTGGGGAGAGAGAGGCTGAGGGGAGAGAGAGAGAGACTGAGGGGCGAGAGAGAGACTGAGGGGCGAGAGAGAGAGACTGAGGGGAGAGAGAGAGACTGGGGGAGAGAGAGGCTGGGGGGGAGAGAGAGACTGAGGGGGAGAGAGAGACTGAGGGGGACAGAGAGACTGAGGGGGCAGAGAGACTGAGGGGGCAGAGAGACTGAGGGGGGAGAGAGACTGAGGGGAGAGAGAGACTGAGGGGGAGAGAGAGACTGAGGGGAGAGAGAGGCTGGGGGGAGAGAGGCTGGGGGGGAGAGAGAGACTGGGGGAGAGAGAGGCTGAGGGGAGAGAGAGAGAGACTGAGGGGCGAGAGAGAGAGACTGAGGGGCGAGAGAGAGAGAGACTGAGGGGAGAGAGAGACTGGGGGGGAGAGAGAGACTGGGGGGAGAGAGAGACTGGGGGGAGAGACTGAGGGGAGAGAGAGAGACTGAGGGGAGAGAGAGAGACTGGGGGGGGGAGAGAGAGACTGAGGGGGGAGAAAGTGACTGAGGGGAGAGAGAGAGACTGAGGGGGAGAGAGAGACTGAGGGGAGAGACTGGGGGAGAGAGAGAGAGACTGGGGGAGAGAGAGACTGAGGGGGGAGAGAGACTGAGGGGGGAGAGAGAGACTGAGGGGGGAGAGAGAGACTGAGGGGAGAGAGACTGAGGGGAGAGAGAGAGAGACTGAGGGGAGAGACTGAGGGGAGAGAGACTGAGGGGAGAGAGAGACTGAGGGGAGAGAGACTGAGGGGAGAGAGACTGGGGGAGAGAGAGACTGAGGGGAGAGAGAGACTGACATTAAGGGGGAGAGACGGAGAGACAGAAAGGAATATGAGAAGGGCGCTGTAAGGAGGAGAGAGACTGAGGGGAGAGGAAGAGACTGAGGGGAGAGAGAGAGACTGAGGGGAGAGAGAGAGAGAGACTGAGGGGGAGAGAGAGACTGAGGGGAGAGAGAGCGAGACTGAGGGGAGAGAGAGACTGAGGGGGGAGAGAGAGACTGGGGGAGAGAGAGACTGAGGGGGGAGAGACTGAGGGGGGAGAGAGAGACTGAGGGGGGAGAGAGAGACTGAGGGGGGAGAGAGAGACTGAGGGGGAGAGAGAGACTGAGGGGAGAGAGAGACTGGGGGAGAGAGAGACTGAGGGGGGAGAGAGAGACTGAGGGGAGAGAGAGACTGGGGGAGAGAGAGAGAGACTGAGGGAGAGACTGAGGGGAGAGACTGGGGGAGAGAGAGACTGGGGGAGAGAGAGACTGAGGGGGGAGAGAGAGACTGAGGGGAGAGAGAGAGACTGAGGGGAGAGACTGAGGGGAGAGAGAGACTGAGGGGGAGAGAGACTGAGGGGGAGAGAGACTGAGGGGGAGAGAGAGACTGAGGGGGGAGAGAGAGACTGAGGGGAGAGAGAGACTGAGGGGGAGAGAGAGACTGAGGGGGAGAGAGACTGAGGGGGGAGAGAGACTCGGGGAAGAGAGAGAGAGACTGAGGGGGAGAGAGAGACTGAGGGGAGAGAGAGAGACTGAGGGGAGAGAGAGAGACTGAGGGGAGAGAGAGACTGAGGGGAGAGAGAGAGACTGGGGAGAGAGAGAGACTGAGGGGGGAGAGAGAGACTGAGGGGAGAGAGAGAGACTGAGGGGGAGAGAGAGACTGAGGGGAGAGAGAGACTGACATTAAGGGGGAGAGACGGAGAGACAGAAAGGAATATGAGAAGGGCGCTGTAAGGAGGAGAGAGACTGAGGGGAGAGGAAGAGACTGAGGGGAGAGAGAGAGAGACTGAGGGGGAGAGAGAGACTGAGGGGAGAGAGAGCGAGACTGAGGGGAGAGAGAGACTGAGGGGGGAGAGAGAGACTGGGGGAGAGAGAGACTGAGGGGGGAGAGAGAGACTGAGGGGGGAGAGAGAGACTGAGGGGGGAGAGAGAGACTGAGGGGGGAGAGAGAGACTGAGGGGGAGAGAGAGACTGAGGGGAGAGAGAGACTGGGGGAGAGAGAGACTGAGGGGGGAGAGAGAGACTGAGGGGAGAGAGAGACTGGGGGAGAGAGAGAGAGACTGAGGGAGAGACTGAGGGGAGAGACTGGGGGAGAGAGAGACTGGGGGAGAGAGAGACTGAGGGGGGAGAGAGAGACTGAGGGGAGAGAGAGAGACTGAGGGGAGAGACTGAGGGGAGAGAGAGACTGAGGGGGAGAGAGACTGAGGGGGAGAGAGACTGAGGGGGAGAGAGACTGAGGGGGAGAGAGAGACTGAGGGGGGAGAGAGAGACTGAGGGGAGAGAGACTGAGGGGGAGAGAGAGACTGAGGGGGAGAGAGACTGAGGGGGGAGAGAGACTCGGGGAAGAGAGAGAGAGACTGAGGGGGAGAGAGAGACTGAGGGGAGAGAGAGAGACTGAGGGGAGAGAGAGATACTGAGGGGAGAGAGAGACTGAGGGGAGAGAGAGAGACTGGGGAGAGAGAGAGACTGAGGGGGGAGAGAGAGACTGAGGGGAGAGAGAGAGACTGAGGGGGAGAGAGAGACTGAGGGGAGAGAGAGAGAATGAGGGGAGAGAGAGAATGAGGGGAGAGAGAGACTGGGGGAGAGAGAGACTGAGGGGGGGAGAGAGACTGAAGGTGACTGAGGGGGGAAAGAGAGACTGAGGGGGGAGAGAGAGACTGGGGGGGAGAGACTGAGGGGGGAGACTGAGGGGAGAGAGAGACTGGGGGAGAGAGAGACTGAGGGGGGATAGAGAGACTGAGGGGAGAGACTGAGGGGAGAGAGAGACTGGGGGAGAGAGAGACTGAGGGGAGAGACTGAGGGGGGAGACTGAAGGGAGAGACTGAGGGGAGAGACTGGGGGAGAGAGAGACTGGGGGAGAGAGAGAGAGAGACTGAGGGGGGAGAGAGACTGAGGGGAGAGAGAGACTGAGGGGGAGAGAGAGACTGAGGGGAGAGAGAGAGGCTGGGGGGAGAGAGGCTGGGGGGGAGAGAGAGACTGGGGGAGAGAGAGGCTGAGGGGAGAGAGAGAGAGACTGAGGGGCGAGAGAGAGAGACTGAGGGGCGAGAGAGAGAGACTGAGGGGAGAGAGAGAGACTGGGGGGTAGAGAGAGACTGGGGGGAGAGACTGAGGGGAGAGAGAGAGACTGAGGGGAGAGAGAGAGAGACTGGGGGGGAGAGAGAGACTGAGGGGGGAGAAAGAGACTGAGGGGAGAGAGAGAGACTGAGGGGGAGAGAGAGAGACTGAGGGGAGAGACTGGGAGAGAGAGAGAGAGACTGGGGGAGAGAGACTGAGGGGGGAGAGAGAGACTGAGGGGGGAGAGAGAGACTGAGGGGAGAGAGACTGAGGGGAGAGAGAGAGAGACTGAGGGGAGAGACTGAGGGGAGAGAGACTGGGGGAGAGAGAGACTGAGGGGAGAGAGAGACTGGGGGAGAGAGAGACTGAGGGGGAGAGAGAGACTGAGGGGGGAGACTGAGGGGAGAGAGAGACTGGGGGAGAGAGAGAGAGAGACTGAGGGGAGAGACTGAGGGGAGAGAGAGACTGGGGGAGAGAGAGACTGGGGGAGAGAGAGACTGAGGGGGGAGAGAGAGACTGAGGGGAGAGAGACTGAGGGGAGAGACTGAGGGGAGAGACTGAGGGGAGAGACTGAGGGGAGAGAGACTGAGGGGGAGAGAGACTGAGGGGGGAGAGAGAGACTGAGGGGAGAGAGAGACTGAGGGGGAGAGAGAGATTGAGGGGGAGAGAGACTGAGGGGGGAGAGAGACTCGGGGAAGAGAGAGAGAGACTGAGGGGAGAGAGAGACTGAGGGGAGAGAGAGAGACTGAGGGGAGAGATACTGAGGGGAGAGAGAGACTGAGGGGAGAGAGAGAGACTGGGGAGAGAGACTGAGGGGGGAGAGAGAGACTGAGGGGAGAGAGAGACTGAGGGGAGAGAGAGAGACTGAGGGGGAGAGAGGGACTGAGGGGAGAGAGAGAGAGACTGAGGGGAGAGAGAGACTGAGGGGGGAGAGAGAGACTGAGGGGGGGAGAGAGACTGAAGGAGACTGAGGGGGGAGAGAGAGACTGAGGGGGGAGACTGGGGGAGAGAGACTGAGGGGGGAGAGAGAGACTGAGGGGGGAGACTGAGGGGAGAGAGAGACTGGGGAAGAGAGAGAGACTGAGGGGGGATAGAGAGACTGAGGGGAGAGACTGGGGGAGAGAGAGACTGGGGGAGAGAGAGAGAGACTGAGGGGGGAGAGAGAGACTGAGGGGGGAGACTAAGGGGAGAGAGAGACTGGGGGAGAGAGAGACTGAGGGGGGAGAGAAAGACTGAGGGGAGAGAGAGACTGGGGGAGAGAGAGACTGAGGGGGAGAGAGAGACTGAGGGGGGAGAGAGAGACTGAGGGGAGAGAGAGACTGAGGGGAGAGAGAGACTGAGGGGAGAGAGAGACTGGGGGAGAGAGACTGAGGGGGGAGAGAGAGACTGAGGGGGGAGACTGAGGGGAGAGAGAGAGACTGAGGGGGGATAGAGAGACTGAGGGGAGAGACTGAGGGGAGAGAGACTGGGGGAGAGAGAGACTGAGGGGGGAGACTGAAGGGAGAGACTGAGGGGAGAGAGAGACTGGGGGGAGAGAGAGACTGGGGGAGAGAGAGACTGAGGGGGGAGACTGGGGGAGAGAGAGACTGAGGGGGGAGAGAAAGACTGAGGGGAGAGAGAGACTGGGGGAGAGAGAGACTGAGGGGGGGGAGAGAGACTGGGGGAGAGAGAGACTGAGGGGGGAGAGAGAGACTGAGGGGAGAGAGAGACTGAGGGGAGAGAGAGACTGAGGGGAGAGAGAGACTGAGGGGAGAGAGAGACTGACATTAAGGTGGAGAGACGGAGAGACAGAAAGGAATATGAGAAGGGCGCTGTAAGGAGGAGAGAGACTGAAGGGAGAGAAAGAGACTGAGGGGAGACAGAGAGAGACTGAGGGGAGAGAGAGAGACTGAGGGGAGAAACTGAGGGGAGAGAGAGACTGGGGGAGAGAGAGAGACTGAGGGGGGGGAGAGAGACTGAGGGGGGAGAGAGAGACTGAGGGGGGAGACGGAAAGACAGAAAGGAATGTGAGAAGGGCGCTGTAAGGAGGAGAGAGAGACTGAGGGGAGAGGAAGAGACTGAGGGGAGACAGAGAGAGACTGAGGGGAGAGAGAGAGACTGAGGGGAGAGACTGATGGAGAGAGAGACTGAGGGGAGAGAGAGAGACTGAGGGGAGAGACTGAGGGGAGACAGAGAGAGACTGAGGGGAGACAGAGAGAGACTGAGGGGAGAGAGAGAGAGACTGAGGGGAGACAGAGCGAGACTGAGGGGAGAGAGAGAGACTGAGGGGAGACAGAGCGAGACTGAGGGGAAAGAGAGACTGAGGGAGAGAGAGACTGAGGGGAGAGAGAGACTGAGGGGAGAGAGAGATACAGTAAGCAGGCAGGAGAGAGATGGCTGTAGTTTGGATAACTGTACCAGGCCCAGTGATTGCTCCGTCACTGACCTTTAACCTCCTCTGGTCAGTTTGGGGCCGGGTTTTGCACCTTGTCTAAACAGAAAGAGGAGGGCGATGCTGTTAATGAATCACTCTCCCTGTGCTGCCTCTTGCTCCCATCCATCACGTTAATGGGGGGCCTTTGTGAGGGAGGGTGGTACTGAGGAGAGAGCCCGCTGAGGCCTGTATACTATCCCGGAGAGAGGGTCCTATCCATCACGGAGCTGACACACGCCGAGACCCTCCCACCTCTGTCTGCCAAGGGGGGCTCGTTTACAAATCACTTTCCTAACCTGACTATCACTAACACACATTCTCCTATATATATATATATATATGGTCCTATGACATAAATTGTTAGTCCAAATAAAAACGATATCACCAAATACTGAAGTGTGTGTGTGTTTGTATATTTATATATATTTATAACAGAATTAAGTTTTATTAAGTCACTTTACAATGATACTTCAGCATAAAAATAGGACAATTTGTAACATGAAAGGAAGGAAACCTAGAACTTGTGACAAGCTACATGAGATGACCTTTGACCCCTTTGCTGCCAGAAGGGTTTCCAACCCAAAGCCATATGGTACCTTACACGCCATTGTGGGCGCCGCGGGCTTGTGTAAGAGAACCTGCTGGCCCGGATATTTCCTGTGTTCATTAGTAAGGAAGTTACTAAGTAACAATTAGTTCTTAGAGAGTGGTGAGTGGACACATAGTTGCAGGTCTGACACCTGACACTTTATTGCTGAGTGTTTCTTCTCACTCACTAACCTCAGGGAGAGACGCGGAGTGGAACGGAACCGGCCCATTACTTCTCTGCCAGTTTATTAGTGAAAGTCAAACACATCTGGTTCTGTGGCTTTTCATTAACACGTGATCAAAAGCTGGAAACGCGTGTGTGTGACGGGCGCTGGAAACGCGTGTGTGTGACGGGCGCTGGAAACGCATGTGTGTGTGACGGGCGCTGGAAACGCGTGTGTGTGACGAGCGCTGGAAACGCGTGTGTGTGACGGGCGCTGGAAACGCGTGTGTGTGACGGGCGCTGGAAACGCGTGTGTGTGACGGGCGCAGGAAACGCGTGTGTGTGACGGGCGCTGGAAACGCGTGTGTGTGACGGGCGATGGAAACGCGTGTGTGTGACAGGCGCTGGAAATGCATGAGGGGAGCTGGAAATGCGTGTGACATGCGCTGGAAACACATGCGCGTGATGGGCGATGGAAACGCATGTGACAAGCACTGGAAACGCATGCGCAACGGGCGCGTGAAACGCATGTGACATGCGCTGGAAACACGTGCGCGTGACGGGCGCTGGAAACGCATGTGACATGCGCTGGAAACACATGTGACAGGCGCTGGAAACGCATGCGCAACGGGCGCGTGAAACGCATGTGACATGCGCTGGAAACACGTGCGCGTGACGGGCGCTGGAAACGCATGTGACATGCGCTGGAAACACATGTGACAGGCGCTGGAAACGCGTGCGTGTGTGTGGTGTGCTGGAAACACGTGCGTGTGTGGTGCGCTGGAAACGCGTGCGTGTGTGGGGCACTGGAAACGCGAGCGTGTGTGGGGCACTGGAAACGCGAGCGTGTGTGGGGCACTGGAAACGCGAGCGTGTGTGGGGCACTGGAAACGCGAGCGTGTGTGGGGCACTGGAAACGCGAGCGTGTGTGGGGCACTGGAAACGCGAGCCCAGATTATTCTCTCATTTCTCTGTGGGGGCAATAAGCATGTCTGGGCAAGGAATGCAGTGACATATAGCATGTCTGGGCAAGGCATGCAGTGACATATAGCATGTCTGGGCAAGGAATGCAGTGACATATAGCATGTCTGAGCAAGGAATGCAGTGACATATAGCATGTGTGGGCAAGGCATGCAGTGACATATAGCATGTCTGGGCAAGGAATGCAGTGACATATAGCATGTCTGAGCAAGGAATGCAGTGACATATAGCATGTGTGGGCAAGGCATGCAGTGACATATAGCATGTCTGGGAAAGGCATGCAGTGACATATATCATGTCTGGGCAAGGCATGCAGTGACATATAGCATGCCTGGGCAAGGAATGCAGTGACATATAGCATGTCTGGGCAAGGAATGCAGTGACATATAGCATGTGTGGGCAAGGAACGCAGTGACATATAGCACGTCTGGGCAAGGAATGCAGTGACATATAGCATGTCTGGGCAAGGAATGCAGTGACATATAGCATGTCTGGGCAAGGCATGCAGTGACATATATCATGTCTGGGCAAGGAATGCAGTGACATATAGCATGTCTGAGCAAGGAATGCAGTGACATATAGCATGTGTGGGCAAGGAATGCAGTGACATATAGCATGTCTGGGCAAGGCATGCAGTGACATATATCATGTCTGGGCAAGGCATGCAGTGACATATAGCATGCCTGGGCAAGGAATGCAGTGACATATAGCATGTGTGGGCAAGGAATGCAGTGACATATAGCATGTGTGGGCAAGGAACGCAGTGACATATAGCACGTCTGGGCAAGGAATGCAGTGACATATAGCATGTCTGGGCAAGGAATGCAGTGACATATAGCATGTCTGAGCAAGGCATGCAGTGACATATAGCATGTCTGGGCAAGGCATGCAGTGACATATAGCATGTCTGGGCAAGGCATGCAGTGACATATAGCATGTCTGGGCAAGGAATGCAGTGACATATAGCATGTCTGGGCAAGGAATGCAGTGACATATAGCATGTCTGGGCAAGGAATGCAGTGACATATAGCATGTGTGGGCAAGGCATGCAGTGACATATAGCATGTCTGGGCAAGGCATGCAGTGACATATAGCATGTGTGGGCAAGGAATGCAGTGACATATAGCATGTGTGGGCAAGGAATGCAGTGACATATAGCATGTGTGGGCAAGGAACGCAGTGACATATAGCTGGTCTGGGCAAGGAATACAGTGACATATAGCATGTCTGGGCAAGGCATGCAGTGACATATAGCATGTGTGGGCAAGGCATGCAGTGACATATAGCATGTGTGGGCAAGGAATGCAGTGACATATAGCATGTCTGGGCAAGGAATGCAGTGACATATAACATGTCTGGGCAAGGAATGCAGTGACATATAGCATGTGTGGGCAAGGAATGCAGTGACATATAGCATGTGTGGGCAAGGCATGCAGTGACATATAGCATGTGTGGGCAAGGCATGCAGTGACATATAGCATGTCTGGGCAAGGCATGCAGTGACATATAGCATGTCTGGGCAAGGAATGCAGTGACATATAGCATGTCTGGGTAAGGAATGCAGTGACATATAGCATGTGTGGGCAAGGCATGCAGTGACATATAGCATGTGTGGGCAAGGCATGCAGTGACATATAGCATGTGTGGGCAAGGCATGCAGTGACATATAGCATGTCTGGGCAAGGCATGCAGTGACATATAGCATGTCTGGGCAAGGCATGCAGTGACATATGGCATGTCTGGGCAAGGCATGCAGTGACATATGGCATGTCTGGGCAAGGAATGCAGTGACATATAGCATGTCTGGGCAAGGCATGCAGTGACATATAGCATGTGTGGGCAAGGAATGCAGTGACATATAGCATGTGTGGGCAAGGCATGCAGTGACATATAGCATGTCTGGGCAAGGCATGCAGTGACATATAGCATGTCTGGGCAAGGTAAGCAGTGACATATAGCATGTCTGGGTAAGGAATGCAGTGACATATAGCATGTGTGGGCAAGGCATGCAGTGACATATAGCATGTGTGGGCAAGGCATGCAGTGACATATAGCATGTGTGGGCAAGGCATGCAGTGACATATAGCATGTCTGGGCAAGGCATGCAGTGACATATAGCATGTCAGGCAAGGCATGCAGTGACATATGGCATGTCTGGGCAAGGCATGCAGTGACATATAGCATGTCTGGGCAAGGAATGCAGTGACATATAGCATGTCTGGGCAAGGCATGCAGTGACATATAGCATGTCTGGGCAAGGCATGCAGTGACATATAGCATGTCTGGGCAAGGCATGCAGTGACATATAGCATGTCTGGGCAAGGCATGCAGTGACATATAGCATGTCTGGGCAAGGCATGCAGTGACATATAGCATGTCAGGCAAGGCATGCAGTGACATATGGCATGTCTGGGCAAGGCATGCAGTGACATATAGCATGTCTGGGCAAGGAATGCAGTGACATATAGCATGTCTGGGCAAGGCATGCAGTGACATATAGCATGTCTGGGCAAGGCATGCAGTGACATATAGCATGTCTGGGCAAGGCATGCAGTGACATATAGCATGTCTGGGCAAGGCATGCAGTGACATATAGCATGTGTGGGCAAGGCATGCAGTAACATATAGCATGTCTGGGCAAGGCATGCAGTGACATATAGCATGATGGGATCAGCAGGTTTAACATGAAGCATTGTCCGGCCTTTGTGCTGCTGCTTAGAGCAGCTAAAACCTGTGGGTAAAAACTCCCAATCTTGTGTCTCTAGCGGATCCCATGAGCTGATCTCAGCCCCCATGTCCCCTCCGGTGAGCGGATCCTTTCCACTTCCACACATTATTGGGGGATGAGCTCATGGGCTCCGTTATTTTGGGGACTTTATCAATGATGCACAGCTGTTGATATAGACCAGTGGATCTCCTTCTTGGGGACTGCCTGATCCCAGGAAGGGATCTGTTTGTGTTTGTTGGGGGGTCGGTTTCTCTCATTCACATTGGATTTTTTCGTACATTTTTCTATTTTTGGCGCCTGTATATTTTTGTGCGTTCAGGGGTTTTGGTCTGTAATATAAATACATTGCTCCCTTTTTGTTACATTGTAGCTACATCCTGCTGCACAAGAAGAGCGCATTGTACAGGCCACACAAAGCCTTCACTGCAATAAGTGGTTGGAGGGAAAGATTTGAATCCCCTTATTTCCCCCTCTTCGTTCGGTGTTAATTGAAATGTTTCAATAAATCCTCTTCCCTCCCGTCCCTCTGCTCGGTGTAAAGAGACGGATTGCTTTCATTTCTAAATGCAATTATACATTATTCTGCTTTATTTCCCCCTTATCCTCCAAGGATTCATTCATAACCTCATATCCTCCACAGAAACGTGGGCGCAAGCTCCGCTCACACTTTGCTGTCTTCCTGACAACAGCCCAGTTTAATTAAAATCTCATTTGTTGCCCGTGACAACTGGTTCCAGACATTTCACTCACATCCAAGCGGAGCTCGTTCTCCGAAGTGCTCAGCTTGGCATTTGGTTTTAGGTTAGGGGGTTGTCCCCTTCCATTTGGCCAAGTCTCTGTGATTGCCAACGCTTGGCTTTGTCTTGAACCCAATCAATGACGATCAGGTTTAAAATGATGTGAATGGTCAGTGACTGCAGGAAATCTGAGTGGTTGTTGTTCCTGAGGATGAGTGGCTGTTGATGCTGTGGATGAGTGGCTCTGGTTGCTGAGGATGAGTGGCTGTTGCTAGGGATGAATGGCTGTTGATGCTGAGGATGGGTGGCTGTTGATGCTGAGGATGAGTGGCTGTTAGGGATGAATGGCTTTTGATGCTGAGGATAAGAGGCTGTTGATGCTGAGGATGAGTGGCTGATGCTGAGGGGCATAGGATGAGTGGCTGTTGTTGCTGAGGGTGAGTGGCTGTTGCTAGGGATGAATGGCTTTTGATGCCGAGGATGGGTGGCTGTTGATGCTGTGGATGAGTGGCTGTTGATGACGAGGGGCTGAGGAAGAATGGCTGTTGTTGCTGAAGATGAGCGGCTCTTACTGAGGATGAGTGGCTGTTGCTAGGGATGAATGGCTGTTGCTGCTGAGGATGAGTGGCTGTTGCTGCTGAGGATAAGTGGCTGTTAGGGATGAATGGCTTTTGATGCTGAGGATGAGAGGCTGTTGATGCTGAGGATGAGTGGCTGATGCTGAGTGGCTGTTGTTGCTGAGGGTGAGTGGCTGTTGCTAGGGATGAATGGCTTTTGATGCTGAGGATGAGTGGCTGTTGATGCTGAGTATGAGTGGCTATTGATGCTGAGGATGAGTGGAAGTGTCTTCTGTTCAGTGAGACTTGCTTCAAATACGTAAAGCAGCCTCATGAGTGAATCTTGACCCCTATCAGTGGGCTCACTCCCAGTGAGTGAGTGTCTACAGTAAGACACTCTCCTAATCAGTCGGGCAGGCTAGATAACTCCAGAGCTCTGGGTCTGTAATTAAGTGTATTACATTTTATCCCACATCTCCCCAGACGGAGTCCCTGAGAGGCCAGTTACCCATTGCTCTGCAGGGCATAGTATACTATGTGGACATAGTATAGTAATGCGTTCCTGGCCCCTCTGGCAAGGAATGGGTTAATCCCGTTAAGCTGATTTATTCTCTTGGGCCTTTTCTGTTTGTTTCCTATTTCACGCCCAGTTTGGGGTTGATCTTTGCAAGAAGCACCTCCAATTTGCTAGTTCCTTATTACCGGCTATTTACATTTCCCAGGGCCGCCTCCCAAACCCCTCCTCCATCTTCACTGGACGCTTGCTCCACTTTGGACATTTTTTTAATACCAGGCGATCCTGGACGCCCCAGTCAGAGAGCGGAGGGCAGTTGGGTTGGTTTGTGAAGACAGAGGTGCGTCTTCGTTGTGGGTCCTTCCTGGCCGGGGCCACTTGTGAGACGTTTCTCTCTGTCATCATTAAAATCTCCCTTTGGCGCAGTGGCCGCTTGTAGTGTTGTACAGGGTCCTACATTTTCTGAAAACTGGGTAACGGGTCCCCGGTTACCCGGATGGCACTTACCTACAGGGTGAGGAAGACCGCTGCGGAAGCTGAGGAGGGCCGCGGCGACATCTGGGAGCAGCAGCACACGTCCTGGTGGCGGTGACAGCGGTCCTGGTGGCGGTGACAGCAGCAGAAATCCGTGTTCTGCCGGTGGGAGCAGCAGCAGACGTCCTGGTGGCGGTGACAGCAGCAGAAGTCCATGTTCTGCCGGTGGGAGCCGCAGCACACGTCCTGGTGGCGGTGACAACAGCAGAAATCCGTGTTCTGCCGGTGGGAGCAGCAGCACACGTCCTGGTGGCGGTGACAGCAGCAGAAGTCCGTGTTCTGCCGGTGGGAGCAGCAGCACACATCCTGGTGGCGGTGACAGCAGCACACGTCCTGGTGGTGGTGACAACAGCAGAAATCCGTGTTCTGCCGGTGGGAGCAGCAGCACACATCCTGGTGGCGGTGACAGCAGCAGAAGTCCGTGTTCTGCCGGTGGGAGCAGCAGCATACGTCCTGGTGGCGGTGACAGAAGCAGAAGTCTGTGTTCTGCCGGTGGGAGCAGCAGCACACATCCTGGTGGTGGTGACAGCAGCAGAAGTCCTGGTGGCGGTGACAGCAGCAGAAATCCGTGTTCTGCCGGTGGGAGCAGCAGCACACGTCCTGGTGGCGGTGACTGCAGCAGAAGTCCGTGTTCTGCCGGTGGGAGCAGCAGGAATACAGCACACAGCTGATGCTGGTGGGAGCCGGGGAACCATGTGACCGGAGCTGGAGTGTTCCTATTGGACAGCCGGGGAGGAGCCGTGTGCTGTATTCCTGCTGCTCCCGCCGGCTGAACAAGGACATCTGCCGCTGTAACCACCACCAGGATGTCTGCTTCTGCTCCCAGATGTCGGCGCGGTCTTCCTCACCTTCCGTCCCCGGCTGCAGGTATGTGTTGAAGTATTTTCAGCTACTTTGAATTTACCTGACGCCGGTTCTGACCCGGTGACGGTCCCAGCCCCCTGCTGCCGGGTCCGGGTAATTTCCGAGTAGCTGAAAAAGCGCCGGGTACCGGGTAATTACCAGGTGCTCGGTACATCACTAGCCATTTGACATCTGCCCACCCAGAAGAGAAGGAGAAAGGAAGATGCCTTGGTGCCCTTTCTGGTAGTCACTGGTCACTAGGCCTCACGCTCCATTAAATGCCGCCAGAATAGAGGGAGCCAGCGCCACCCACCTGTCAAAGCAACCCTAGCACTTACCCTAACCCTAGCACTTACCCTAACCCTAGCACTTACCCTAACCCTAGCACTTACCCTAACCCTAGCACTTACCCTAACCCTAGCACTTACCCTAACCCTAGCACTTACCCTAACCCTAGCACTTACCCTAACCCTAGCACTTACCCTAACCCTAGCACTTACCCTAACCCTAGCACTTATCCTAACCCTAGCACTTACCCTAACCCTAGCACTTACCCTAACCCTAGCACTTACCCTAACCCTAGCACTTACCCTAACCCTAGCACTTACCCTAACCCTAGCACTTACCCTAACCCTAGCACTTACCCTAACCCTAGCACTTACCCTAACCCTAACCCTAGCAGAGTAGCAACAAAGCCCCAGATATAGAAGCAACAAGGAATGCCCAGGAGACATCATCTTCTCAAGACATGGGCAGGAGGGAGGTGGAACAACGCTCGGAGCCCAATGTTATAAATATAGTTGCCACCCCTGAGGCAGGACATAGAGATGACACCACCTTCAAACAAAAGCGGGTCATCACCTGGCAAAGGAAGCACAACCAAGGAGAAAAAGAAGCACAAATAGAGGACATGTGGAGGTCAACAACTTCTCAGAAGGACACATCCCACCCTCACCCCTCTAAGGGTAGGGTCTTTAAATGCCAACTCAATAAAAACCCGGAAAAGGAGGTCGCTGGCATATAGCGCTTTTAAGGACCTTGACTTTGACATTTTATTCCCTCAGGAAACCAGACTCTCGCCCCTTAGGGAAGTCTCAGCAGTTTCTGCGGAATGGACAAGTGGTGCATCTTTTTGGTCCTATGACTTTCAATGTAAAAATGTGATTGACCTGAGCCCAGGCTGTATTTGTAAGGACCGGGGAGGCATGCCGCCCTCGGCACGTTCCCCGCGTACCTCCTGCCGCTGCCGGGGGTTCCGTTCCCCCCGCCGATCCTGCCCCCTCCGCTCCGGTGACTGCCCGCCGTGCTGTGTGCGTCCCGCTCGGGACGTGACTCCAACTCCGCCCATACCGCTCCGTCTGCGGGGCGCAACAGACACGCGCAGCACGCGACCAGCACGCACAGGAGACGTGCTAGCTGCAATCCTCCTAGTCGCCCTCCCACACTCAACAGAGCAGCCAATGAGGGTCACCAATGCTAATACCTCCACACTATATACCACTTCATTGGCTGTCCTTCCCTTTACATGCTCAGCTGTGCTCCTGGCACATTGGCTGAGCATACACCCATGTTTCGTAGTGTTCACTGCTGCTTTGCCTCTGAAGTCTTGTCTTGTTGTTCCTGACCCGGCTTCCTATTGGACTCCACTCTTCTCGACTCCTGACCCCGGCTACCCACGCCGATCCGCACCTCTCCAACCCCGACCTCGGCAACGTGCCATGACTACTCTCTAGTCTCCAATCCAGACCACGGCTTATAGTACCTGCAATGATCTGCTGCTCTCCAACCCCGACCGTGGCAAGTATCACGACTATCCGTACCTCTCCAACCCCGACCGTGGCAAGTATCACGACTATCCGCACCTCTCCAACCCCGACCGTGGCAAGTATCACGACTATCTGTGCCTCTCCAACCCCGACCGTGGCAAGTATCACGACTATCCGTACCTCTCCAACCCCGACCGTGGCAAGTATCACGACTATCCGTACCTCTCCAACCCCGACCGTGGCAAGTATCACGACTATCCGTACCTCTCCAAACCCGACCCGGCCAACTCAACAATCCTACTTTCCAGACGCGCCCTCGCGGCTGTGGGTGGCGTTTATACCTACCCCCACCTCGGCCTCGCGGTCCCGCCTTGTCTGTGGTGAGCACTGCGTTACCCTCTTATTCTAGATGTCTTCCCAGAATATTAAACCCAGATTAATTCATGTGTATGGCACCAAACCAAAAAGCAAAGAAGAGATCCGTTTGCTTTAATTAAACCTTTTCTGTTTACCTCTAGATGTCTCCTTCTAATGGTGATTTTAATTGTGTGACCTCAAATCTAGACCATGGCAGTGGTAGAGATGTATTAGAATTTGATATAGTGTTCCTGAATGATAGGCTTATTTAAGCAATGTTTATAGATTTCATAACCCAAATACTCCAGGATATATATATGTATGTGGGGAGAGAAAAACCAGAATAGACAAGTTATATGTTAGGAGCAATGTAAATACTGCCAGCTGCAGATTATCACCAGTAGAATATTCTGACCATGCTATTCTACAGATAACCCTACACTTAGATTCCTCTGTGATTCTAGGTCGCAGTGTTTGGAAGCTGAACTCCTCCATGTTACAGGAGGAGACTGTAAGAGAAAGTTTCCTACAGTTCTTCAAGGACTGCATATCCACACAAGTTCTGTATCCCAATATAGTGCATTGGTGGGAGGTCACTAAAACACACAAAAATATTTTTAAAGAAAACCTCAGATCTAACAAACAAGGCGAAGTATAAGAAGTATTTGGATCTCCACTCTAAAAGACATTATGGAACTAGAGAGAGTGCAGAGAAGAGACACCAAATTAATAAAGGGAATGGACAATCTAACTTATGAGGAGAGGCATGCTAAATTAGATTTATTTAGTTTAGAAAAGTGGCGTCTAAGAGGGGATATGGTAACTATATACAAATATGTTCGGGGACAGTACAGGGAGCTTTCAAAATAACTATTCATCCCACGGGCAGTACAAAGGACTCAGGGCCATCCCTTAAGGTTAGAGGAAAGGAGATTTCACCAGCAACAAAGGAAAGGGTTCTTTACAGTAAGGGCAGATAGAATGTGGAATTCATTACCCATGGAGACTGTGATGGCAGATACAATAGATTTGTTCAAAAAAAGCTTGGACATCTCTTTAGAAAGGAAAGGTATACAGGGATATACCAAATAAGTATACATGGGAAGGATGTTTATCCAGGGATTAATCCGATTGCCAATTCTTGGAGTCAGGAAGGAATTTATTTTTCCCCTTATGAGATATCATTGGATGATATGACACTGGGGTTTGTGTTTGCCTTCCCCTGGATCAATAAGGAAGTATAGATATCGGCTAAAGTATCTGTTGTCTAAATTTAGCATAGGTTGAATTTGATGGACGTATTTCTTTTTTCAACCTCATCTACTATGTAACTATGTAACGATGTAATTATACAATGTAACTATGTAATATGGTTTCCTAGATACTTTTGTCAAGAAACTGGCTTTGCTGTATGAAGGAGTTTATGGAAGACCGGTCATTAATGGTTGGGTACAGGAATCTTTTCCCATAAAGTCGGGTGTTAGACAGGACTGCCCGCTGAGCCCCCTATTATACGTCTTCTTCATAAACCCCCTTTTAAAACACCTGGAGCAGAATAGTCTTATCCAAGCCGTACCCTGCGAGGGTTCCCGAAGGGCGTGTAAGTGCCAGGCGTATGCAGGCGACGTTTGTATTTAAGTCGCCTCAAAAAGGTCATTTGAAAGTATAAGCCAGGAAATAAATAAGTATTCAAATGTTTCCAACCCCCTGGTGAATGAGGATAAGTCTGCAGCTTAGAGGGAAATCCTTTCAGTGTAACTGAGGATATTCAGATAGATAAAGCCTCTTTTCCAAAATAAAAAAACTTTAAAAGAGAATTCCGGTGTTCACAACGGGGGGGCGGGGGGGGGGAATTACACGTCTGTAACGTAAAGGAGGAACGGTGGAAGAAGTTGTAATTCTCTTTCAGGGAAAAAGTTAAAACGATTAAGGCTTTTTTAATATCTATTTTTGTCTATTTAAGTTTTGTATTTCCGTCTCCTGCGGACGTTACGATTACTTTATATCGGCTTTTTTCCCCAATTACTTTGGGGAAATCGTTTGAACGTGTTAAAGCGAAACATTACTTATTTGCCCAGAGAAAACGGCGGTTTGGGAATGGTGAACCCTGAATTATTTTTTTTCTCTCATTTTTGTATGACTTTGATTGCAGAGTTTTCTCAATAGAGATGACCAGTTTAAATATATTTTAGGATGTGGGTGTCTCCCCTATAAAACTGGCTTGATTGGTTACCCCCGTGACATGAAGTGGTTACCCCCGTGACATGAAGTGGTTACCCCCGTGACATGATGTGGTTACCCCCGTGACATGACATGGTTACCCCCGTGACATGAAGTGGTTACCTCCCCGTGACATGAAGTGGTTACCCCCGTGACATGAAGTGGTTACCTCCCCGTGACATGAAGTGGTTACCCCCGTGACATGATGTGGTTACCCCCGTGACATGACGTGGTGACCCCCGTGACATGACGTGGTGACCCCCGTGACATGACGTGGTTACCCCCGTGACATGAAGTGGTTACCTCCCTGTGACATGAAGTGGTTACCTCCCTGTGACATGAAGTGGTTACCCCCGTGACATGAAGTGGTTACCCCCTGTGACATGACGTGGTTACCCCCGTGACATGAAGTGGTTACCCCCGTGACATGAAGTGGTTACCCCCGTGACATGACGTGGTTACCCCCGTGACATTGACATGAAGTGGTTACCCCGTGACATGACGTGGTTACCCCCGTGACATTGACATGAAGTGGTTACCCCCTGTGAGATGACGTGGTTACCCCCGTGACATTGACATGAAGTGGTTACCCCCGTGACATGACGTGGTTACCCCTGTGACATGAAGTGGTTACCCCCTGTGACATGACGTGGTTACCCCCGTGACATGAAGTGGTTACCCCCGTGACATGAAGTGGTTACCCCCTGTGACATGACGTGGTTACCCCCGTGACATGAAGTGGTTACCCCCGTGACATGACGTGGTTACCCCTGTGACATGACATGGTTACCCCCGTGACATGACGTGGTTACCCCTGTGACATGAAGTGGTTACCTCCCTATTGACATGACGTGGTTACCCCCGTGACATGAAGTGTTTACCCCTGTGACATGAAGTGGTTACCCCCGTGACATGACGTGGTTACCCCCGTGACATTGACATGAAGTGGTTACCCCCCTGTGACATGACGTGGTTACCCCCGTGACATGAAGTGGTTACCCCGTGACATGAAGTGGTTACCTCCCTGTGACATGACGTGGTTACCCCGTGACATGAAGTGGTTACCCCTGTGACATGAAGTGGTTACCCGTGTGTTGACGTGGTTACCCCCGTGACATGACATGGTTACCCCCGTGACATGAAGTGGTTACCCCCGTGACATGACGTGGTTACCCCCGTGACATTGACATGAAGTGGTTACCCCGTGACATGACGTGGTTACCCCCGTGACATTGACATGAAGTGGTTACCCCCTGTGAGATGACGTGGTTACCCCCGTGACATTGACATGAAGTGGTTACCCCCGTGACATGACGTGGTTACCCCTGTGACATGAAGTGGTTACCCCCTGTGACATGACGTGGTTACCCCCGTGACATGAAGTGGTTACCCCCGTGACATGAAGTGGTTACCCCCTGTGACATGACGTGGTTACCCCCGTGACATGAAGTGGTTACCCCCGTGACATGACGTGGTTACCCCTGTGACATGACATGGTTACCCCCGTGACATGACGTGGTTACCCCTGTGACATGAAGTGGTTACCTCCCTATTGACATGACGTGGTTACCCCCGTGACATGAAGTGTTTACCCCTGTGACATGAAGTGGTTACCCCCGTGACATGACGTGGTTACCCCCGTGACATTGACATGAAGTGGTTACCCCCCTGTGACATGACGTGGTTACCCCCGTGACATGAAGTGGTTACCCCGTGACATGAAGTGGTTACCTCCCTGTGACATGACGTGGTTACCCCGTGACATGAAGTGGTTACCCCTGTGACATGAAGTGGTTACCCGTGTGTTGACGTGGTTACCCCCGTGACATGACATGGTTACCCCCGTGACATGAAGTGGTTACCCCTGTGACATGAAGTGGTTACCCGTGTCATGACGTGGTTACCCCTTTGACATGACGTGGTTACCCCGTGACATGAAGTGGTTACCCCTGTGACATGAAGTGGTTACCCATGTCATGACGTGGTTACCCATGTCATGACGTGGTTACCCCGTGACATGAAGTGGTTACCCCCGTGACATGAAGTGGTTACCCCCGTGACATGAAGTGGTTACCCGTGTCATGACGTGGTTACCTCCCCGTGACATGAAGAGTTAAGGTTTGGGTGTTTGGACACTGCTCTGCCCATCTGTCCGGCACCTGGAATCCTGAGCTCATCCCACACAGTGGAGATCTGCACAGACCGCCCAGGAGGGGGGGAGCGGTGCACAGGGGTGAGAGATGGGTGGGGCGAGCAGCGGATAAGGGAAGAGCAGGATAAACAGGGCACCCATCCAAGGGTCAGCACCGAGGACTGAGCAGTCAGTGCTCCCCAGGTCCAGCATCTGCCTCCTGTTTAGACAGGGAGTGTGGGGGGCCGTGTAAACATGGAGCATGGAGAAGCTAAACAGGATGTATCAGCGCTCAGTGTCTCAGGGTGATGGGGAGGAGGTGGGATTGGGGACGCACTCAGTCTCTGCTCCTCACACTGTTCCACAGGCCGGTTCTCTCCGACTTACCCAGAACCAGGGGTCTCGGACCTTAGCGGAGGGTCACACACTCGCCTCATTTTTTGGCTTTGTTTTGTATTTCTCCAACATGCTCAGAGATGGAAACATATTGCTGGTCTAAAGCTGCTAATGATTAAAGCTTGGGACCCTCCTCTAACTGACACACACACACATGCGCACACACACACATACACACACACACACACACAACAGCTGAGAAAATTCACCAATTATTAAACAGAATCACGAAATATCCCAGAGCTACTGAGCTACATGTCTCCCACTGAGAAGGGAGCGGCTGCCGTGCTCTGCGCTGGGATTCGGGGGGTGCAGGGCGGATATTTTCACTCATGTTGCACTATAGATTAGATTACAAACTCTTCTGCACAGTTGTACTGCTGTGTGTATACTGCAGCATTGTCACAATATAACCCCCCTCCCGTGAACATTAGGGGTGCCGGTCCCTCCCCCAGAATCCTGCACTCCTGCTGCACACAATACAGACACTTCTCCATTTTGAAGCTGGTGGCGTTATACACACAGTGCTCTGCATGCGCGTCCGCTCCCGTTTCTTAGGCTGTGAATATTTTTTTAGGAAATAGAATATGAAATAGTGCAAATTGGTGCAAATTGGTGCACGCTTGCAGTGAAATTTAGAATAAATGACGTAATGGTCAGATCATTAATAAATAACTGACCTGCAGTCATACTGTGCATGGCGAGCAATACTGATCTTACTGCTGCTCCCACACATTCCAAGATTGCTGCACCCCTCCTCATCCTCTCACCCCCTCATCTCATCCCCCTTCCCTTCCCTTAATCCTCTCACCACCCCACCCCCCCTGTCATTATCACCCCCACAGGACAGCCAGAGAAAACAAACACACACACAAAACAGTACAAGTACACACACACACACACACACACACACACACACACACACACACACACACACCAGGACAAAACAGAACAAATACATAGAGGCAGGACACAGGACAGACAGACACACACACACACACACACACCAGAACAAATACACAGGGCACACACACACAGGAGGCACAGGGCACACATACAGGAGGCACAGGGCACACACAGGAGGCACAGGGCACACACACACAGGAGGCACAGGGCACACACACACAGGAGGCACAGGGCACACACAGGAGACACACGGCACACACACACACAGGAGGCACAGGGCGCACACACACACAGGAGGCACAGGGCGCACACACACACAGGATGCACAGGGCGCACACACACACAGGAGGCACAGGGCACACACACACAGGAGGCACAGGGCACACACAGGAGGCACAGGGCACACACACACACACACAGGAGGCACAGGGCGCACACACACACAGGAGGCACAGGGCGCACACACACACAGGAGGCACAGGGCGCACACACACAGGAGGCACAGGGCGCACACACACACACAGGAGGCACAGGGCGCACACACACACAGGAGGCACAGGGCGCACACACACACACAGGAGGCACAGGGCGCACACACACACAGGAGGCACAGGGCGCACACACACACAGGAGGCACAGAGCGCACACACACACAGGAGGCACAGGGCGCACACACACACAGGAACCACAGGGCGCACACACACACAGGAGGCACAGGGCGCACACACACGCAGGAGGCACAGGGCGCACACACACGCAGGAGGCACAGAGCGCACACACACACAGGAGGCACAGGGCAGACACACACACACAGGAGGCACAGGGCACACACAGGAGGCACAGGGCACACACACACACACAGGGCGCACACACACACAGGAGGCACAGGGCACACACACACACACAGGGCACACACACACACACAAACACAGGAGGCACAGGGCACACACAGGAGGCACAGGGCACACACACACACACACACACACACACACACACACAAACACAGGAGGCACAGGGCACACACAGGAGGCACAGGGCACACACAGGAGGCACAGGGCACACACACACACACACACAGGGCACACACACACACAGGGCGCACACAAACACAGGAGGCACAGGGCACACACAGGAGGCACAGGGCACACACAGGAGGCACAGGGCACACACACACAGGGCACAGCCTCACCTCTCTCTGCTCCATGCTTTTTCCTCCGTTCTTTGGCCCCACCCCCAAGCACCTGCCACCTCCTCCTAATTGGCTGCTGATGTGTAATACAGCCAATCAGGATGGAGGAAGCTGCCCTGCCCCTAGCAGCAGCCTGCTCGGGGGAATCCGATTGGTTACTACTTCTGTAATGTAATGTAGGGTGTGACCACCTGACTGCATCATTGGGAATACAGTCGGACATTCACGGTCTGGCAGCGTTTCCTCACACAGATCTGCCCCGCGCTTCACTAAATCTTTTAGGGTTCGATGTAAGTCTGTGTGAGTGTGAGTGTGGGTGTGAGTGTGGGTGTGGGGCGTTACCTGCGGGTCACAGGAGGCCTGAACCTCCGCTGCTGGGAGCCTGGGGTGTACCTGATCCGCCTGGTGACAGCGCCTCCACCTGCGCGGGACCCTAACTATGGGCCTCATGCAGTAAAGTCCGACAGAACAAAGTCGCCAGGGTTTTTAAATGTGTGGCAGCGTTGGTACCACGGTGCAGAAAGCCCTGCATACCAGTGATAGCAAATCATCAACAAATGGCGAGTTGCCGGCGCCGAGATGATCTGCCCTCCGAAAAGGGCTCACCCGGCGACTTGATTCTGCGGCAGAGAGAGAGATCTGCGTCTCCCTGCGCAAATCGCGCTTGAAATAACAATATTGTAATTGAAATTTTCTTACTAGTGTAGATGCGCAGGGGGTCTCCGGAGCAGAACCGCGTTGATTTCAGGTCCGGGACCCCCTGCTTCCCAAGATGCAGGCCCCGTTAACCGGTGCCAGTATCTTCTATGCATTGAAATTTCCAGGTCACGTGACGCAGGACATTTACTGACAATCAATGCAGTTCTGCTCCGGAGACCCCCTGCTCATCTACACTAGTAGGGAAAATTAAAATATGTAGTAAAAAAACAATACACAACCCACCCCCTGTGCCCCCACATGAAACCATTATTTATTTTTTTACACAAAGGATTTATACCACAAGCCAGCGGGGGGTCCCCGGGTGGTCCCAATGGGTGTCCACAGGCCCCACAGGGCACTCCGGTGGGTTCCCACAGGTGTCTGGGGGCCCTCGGGTGGTCCCCGCTAGGCTCCGTGGTCCTTGCGTGTCGTCCCTACGGGTATCTGGGGGCCCTCGGGTGGTCCCTGCGGGTGTCCGTGGTCCTCAGGTGGTCCCTGTGGGCGCCGTGGTTCCTCGGGTAGTCCCCGTGGGTGTCCGTGGGCCCCACGGGTAGTCCCCACGGGTGTCTGGGGGACCCCGGCTGGTCCCTGTGGGTGTCATGGCGCCCCACAGGTGTCTGAGGGTCTTCAGGTGGTCCCTGTGGGTCCCTGCTGGCCTGCGGTACCATTCCTGTATTTAAAAAAACAAATACATGGCCTACATTTCAATAACACCTCCCCCACCAAACACATACAGTACAGTAATGTGCAAAATAACTATTATCCAGATATGGATAATAGATTATTTGCCCATTATTAAACACAACATTAGCCAGCCAGCATAAATAAAGTAAATAAAAACCGTTCTACTTAACCCTGCCAACATGAAGGGCGTCCTCGTCAGCATACTGTAGGGCCATGTTCTCCGATGCCAGCAACAAAACATAAAAAAAATACAATCTAATGGTCCCTAGCCCCTTAATCACCTTAGCGGTTAATAACCGCTATAGTAATTAAGGGGGTTAATCCATCCTAACCCACTACCCACCCGGGAGGCCTAACCACCCACCCCGGACCCACTATACCCATCCTGTACCCATTGAGTGGCATAGTAGTACATCATACCCATATAATATGGGCATGATAAGCTACTATAGCAGTCAATGGTCACACATACAAAAGCATGAATGTCAAAATACACAATACTAAAACAGATACAACAAGCACCAAAACACCCAGAAACAACATTTAAAAGTACTAGCCAACCAAGCAATTAACTAAATAAAACCACTAGCCAATCAATTAAAGAAATAAAACCACTAGACATTCAATAAAATAATTAAAACCACTATACAATCAATTACATAAATCATACCACTAGCCAAAAAATGCATTCAATACCTAAAAGCAGTAACCAACACAACAATTAATTGATACAACCACTAGGCAACAGATTCATTAAAACCAGTAGCCACCAAAATACATCATTAAATAAAATCGCTAACCAATCTGTAAAAAGAAAAAAACAAGCCATTACAATTCAAATCAATTTAATCTAAACAATATAAAGACATATAAAATAAAAGAAATGCATTTGCCAAAAAAGCAAATTAAAAAATTTGCTGAGGTGGCTTTCCGCCCTGTGTCCTCGGGGTATATTTTGAGAAGGTTGTGAGAACCTTCGCTTTGCTGGAATATCCCTCCATGAAACGGCGATAGTATCCGCATATTTATTTATAAAATATTTTACCAGGAAGTAATACATTGAGAGTTACCTCTCGTTTTCAAGTATGTCCTGGGCACTGAGTAAAACAAATAGTACATGGTTACAAGTACAGTTACATAATGAACAGGGTATACATTATATACAAGACATTGCGTGCACAGTTAAAGAAAATGTATATTATGAGTGTATGAAACAGTTACAGACCAGGTTAAAATGTGAGACAGCCTTAGATTTGAAAGAACTTAAACTGGTGGTGGATGTGAGGGTCTCTGGTAGGTTGTTCCAGTTTTGGGGTGCACGGAAGGAGAAGGAGGAACGTCCGGATACTTTGTTGAGCCTTGGGACCATGAATAGTCTTTTGGAGTCTGATCTCAGGTGATAAGTGCTGCAGGTGGTAGGGGTGAGGAGCTTGTTCAGGTAGCTGGGTAGCTTGCCCATGAAGAATTTAAAGGCAAGACAGGAAAGGTGAACTTTGCGCCTAGATTCTAGTGTTGACCAATCTAGTTCTTTGAGCATTTCGCAGTGATGTGTGTTGTAGTTGCATTGGAGAACAATAGCAAAACAGAGAATAGGTAGCGCTAACTAGAAAGATAAAATGATAAAACAATTAATATTGTACAACCTTAAATGGGGAATGTAGTCCACATATAAGGGGCTGCCTGAAATACAAATTCTAACAGTATCACGCTATGTATTGTGTCTTTCTTCTATTTTAAGCACATCACTACGTCTGGAGCCTATCCCTGGCTATTCTACTGGTTGGATATATATCCTTTTAACCACAGGCGCCTTGTTATACATATCCTTTTGTTTCTCTGCATTGGAGAACAAAACGACAAATTGAATTGTAGAGGGTGTCAAGTTTGCTAAGATGGGTTTGAGGAGCCGAGCCATATACTATGTCTCCATAGTCAATAATTGGCATTAGCATAATCTGAGGAATGAGTGTAGATCAATGACGTTCTCTGGCCTCGGCCAGTTCACCACGGCTTCAACTTTGGCGGGTCGGTGGCTATTCCATCCGCGGACACTATGTGTCCCACGTAGGTCACTGATGTGTGGAGGAACCGGCACTTGTCCAAAGACAAATTCAAGCCTTCCTTGCCCAACCGATCCAGCCCTTTCAGCAGCCGTTCCTCGTGCTCCTTCAGAATCCTACCGAAGACGATGATATCGTCCGGGTAGACTAAGCATTCCCATGGGTTCATGTCGCTGATGGTCTTCTCCGTCAAATGCTGGAATGTCACTGAGGCACCATAAATGCCTTGGGGCATGCGGGTAAATTGGTAGAAGCCAAGGGGCATACGAAGGCCATCTTCTCCTGGTCTTCTGCACTCATTGGTACCTGCAGTACACAGATCTCAGGTCCAGTACACTGAACCACTGGCTCCCCGACAGCGTGTTGAGAATCTCTTCAATCCTTGGAAGAGTGTACTGGTCAGGCACGGTGTGGTTGTTCAGGGTCCGAAAGTCGACACACAATCGGACAGACCCATTCTTCTTCTGCACCACTACGAACGTAGGGGCTACGGGATTCCGTCACAATACCTGTCGTCTCCATCTCTTGTAGGACATCTCTCACGTCCTCCACATCTGTGGGAGCGATGCGCAACGAACAGTCTCTGTATACGTTGGTAGTCTGGTCTCAGACCACAGGCCGCGTCTGTTGCGCGGCGTCCTTTGCTGTGTGCCTGACACTAAACAGATAAAGGGGTAGTGTCCCTGTCTAAGGGCCTGTCCCTGTAGCAGCCACAAACTGACAGGGGAGTCGGGGCCTAGCAGGGGCCTTTGGGGGTCTCTGGCCTAGTGAGGGGCCACAGACACCTTACACACACCCTACCCTCTCTTTGTCCCAGCTCCGACCGACGTGCTCCTAGCACGCCAAATGTACTGCTGTGTAATGGCCACCCTGTCTCTGGCTACTGCGCATGCGCGCGCATCTCTCTAATGGCCGCCGCACCTCGTAGGTCCATTGCGCATGCGCAACTGCTCTGCGCTTGCGCTCCCGCTCTGAACATGGCGGCGCCCTGCAAAGGGAGCCTCCGGCGACTCGGTCGCCTCCTGAAATGCCACGCGCTCACGGTACTTCCCGGCATCCGCTACCCTCCCCTCGCTATGCGGAGGTAAGCAGGGGACAAAGGGGACCCAGGGGGAACCAGGCCACATTTAGATATGGCAGTGCTGCTGCCGCTAGCAATGTTGAAGGCGTCGGATTTAGCTGCAAAGAGTTAATCACACTGTCTTTCCGCCTTCATATTTCTCATTGTGAGAGGCTGTGCATCCCATGAGACTGGCAGCGGGACGCAGGGAACAGATAAACACAAACATCTCTTGGACAATGGTATGCGAAGAAAGTCCAAAATCCACAAACAGAGTGATATTCCCGCCTCATCCAAAACCTACAAACAGCGTGCAGCGTTATGGGGACAGCGACAGCTTCAAGCTCCCTCCAACCTTCGCCTTGACAGCGAGAATCTTACGGTGCATTCTGGGCTCTCGGAATCGGCGATTGGGCTGTTTTCGGATGAAATTGCCTATTTTATTCCTGATTAGCTGCTTCAGCAGATACCGGATAAACCCCTCATCTTTGCCAGAGAAAATCAAGCATTTGTACTTCAAATAACGATTCGCTACTGAAATAATCCTGAAGAGCCAACTACATAAAGCTCTCTGAATGCGGAACCTGCGCCTCAGCGTAACGGCCGCGACGTTTTATACTGCGGGTCGGTACTCGGCTGCAGATGAGTTTGGCCTAAGACCAGTAATGCAGTAATGAATAAACCAGGCCTTACAAGAAGCAGAAATATTTAAACATTTACGCTGTATGGTGCATATTGATTCTTTAACATGAGTACCATTTTTTATTGACAGATAACTTTCGGTTTATCTGTGGTCTCCCACGTGGCCCTCCGTGTCTGCCCATTCTCCTATCTGCTATAAAACCTCGGACGCTATTTGATGCTTGGGGCTTTTTTCATATCTGGGAATGTCTATCCCGTGCATGTTTGAATCCCATTGCTGTAATAGCCCCCGACCTCCTCTGCTGGGAGGTTGTGCCACTAATCTACCACCCAATCCATGAAGAAGAACCTCCTCGCATTTCCTGTTACCCTCCACCGGCAGAGAACAACCTCTTGTTCTAGCTCTCCACTCTCTTTGGAATATGCTTCCCTCCTGTACTTTGGTGAATCCCTTTATTTATGTGACAGTTTCTCTCTTGCCAACCTTTGACCCCAAAGTCCAAAGAAGTACCTGTAAGCAGGGGGTTCTTTATGGCAGTCTCGGGCCTGGCGGGTTTTAGGGTCTGCTGCACCCTGGGTGTAGAGGGTCTGGTTTTAGGGTGTCATGCTGGCAGCGCAGTCCTTCTATACTCAAGAGATTCCCTGCAGTTCAGGCAGGAGGTTTTTCGACTTGTCTGATGAGCCAGGTGGAGACTGGTTAATTGTCTCTAGCTGCAATCAACCAGCTCCTTGCTGGATTCCTCAGACCAATACAGGCTTTCTATTAAAGCCCTTTCGGACAGGGGTTCTGCCTGTCACAGTCCCTAATAAAGATATGAAACAGCACCGGGCCTAGGCCAGATCCCTGAGTAACCACTGGTTACTTTCCCCCCTCGGAATGTTCTCCCGGCCTTTACCACAAATCTCTGTTGTCTATCCTTCAACCAATGGCTTATCCACTCTACCACCTTACCGTCCAATGCAAAGCATTGCAACTTGTCTGTGTATGTATCTATCTATACGTAATACAAGATTAGACAGCACCACTGAAGAATTTTTAAATATAGTAACACCCCTTTCCCTACACATAAGCCTATTGATGGGCTTGCCCTCTAACCAATGACTCCAAGGAGGAGTCTGGTGATAGGATAGGTGTAAAGCAACAGCAGTAGGACTACAACTCCCAGAAACCCCTACTGATGATAGGTCACATGACATGACAGCCAATGAGTGAAAGGGATCCAAGGGAGTAAGATCTGCTCAGGAGACCTTGCAGACGGGTGTCCCTAAAGAGCTAGTGAGTGAGAGCAGCGCGTGGGGACAGAGAGAGGACTCCTAACCCGACAAGAGTCTGGAGTCTGTGTATACCTGCATGGAGAGATGCTCAGGGGCTCGCCCTGCTGCACTACGGTATCCTGTGTACACACACACACTTTCTCTACCTCACCTTTACAAAGTAACGGGCCCGCACTTTTAGCCAGCAAGTTACAATCCACGAGCTCCAACGCTGTACCGCCACCGGCACAGAATAGTGACTTTGAGGGGACACTAGCCCAGCACCATATGGAGTATTGGTGAATAATTGCATAACCATGTGTGTTAGGTGGTATTGTGGGTCCTCAGCGCCGAGGGTCTCCAGCAGTGGGGGACGTGCCATATTACTATATATATGTTTTCTTCTAACTGTGCTGCCACAGAATACTTGAAGAAAATAACCTATGAGGTTTGGAAAGCTCTGCACATTATATTTAATCTAAGAAGCACTGTAATGATCGTCACTCAAAGGTATTACAACCTACATCAAATCAGTTTAATGGCAGCGATCCTGGTGTTGGCCCGATACACGGAGCACCGAGCTATTGAAGATGATACACAGTGGCCATGGTGAATAATAGGGAGAAGATACAGAAGTGGCTGTCAGATACATTCACACAGCTTCGTGATCAAATATCACAGGCGCTCCTACAGCTCCCAAACTTCCTCTCCCCCTTCCTTCTCAGGTGTCCTTTATTCTAACACAAAACACAGTTTAGAGTTTCCTATACCCCTCTCTCCTGCTTCCCAACCCCCAGAACCTCTGCCCTGCTCTCCCGCTCGGTCCTAAGGGATAATCTGGATTTATGCTCAGCAGTGTAAATACTTTAATCTAGTTTGATGTGCCTGTAGGTGGAGGTGCCCGAGATCCCTTAAGATGTTGACTGTACACATGGATAAGCCACAAAGAGCTTAATGTAACATTATCTTCCTGGAAAGAAGCGTCATGTGAGAGCATTCCTAGTGACTGAGGTGTGTCCTGGGCAGGGGCACATCCAGGGCACGGACACAACCTGTGCACTGGCACATCCAGGGCACCGGCACATACACGGCACGGGCACAACCAGGGCACCGGCACATCCAGGGCACTGGCACATACACGGCATGGGCACAACCAGGGCACTGGCACATACAGGGCACGGACACATTCAGGGTACAGGCACATCCACGGCACTGGCACATTCTGGGCACTGGACATCCAGGGCACTGGCACATCCAGGGCACTGGCACATCCAGGGCACGGACACATTCAGGGTACAGGCACATCCAGGGCACTGGCACATTCAGGGCACGGACACAACCTGGGCACTGGCACATCCAGGGCACGGGCACATACAGGGCACTGGCACATTCAGGGCACTGGCACATTCAGGGCACTGGCACATTTAGGGCACGGACACAACCTTGGCACGGGCACATTCAGGGCACAGGCACATCCTTGGCACGGGCACATCCTGGGCACGGGCACATCACGATCTGACCTTTATCCCAAACAGCCACACACCACGTGTCAGACCCCTCAATGAGGGGGTTATTTCCCTTTTTATGTTTGCACTATACACGGCTCTGTATAAGGATACAATATAAGGAATTATGATCCCCCAAAGTAACTCCACTTTGAGAGCAACCAGAGGCCCCCCATCCCGGTTAGGAATATGTGACTATACTCAGCAGTGATTTAATATGCAGCATGTTCTTTTCCATGTCCTAACCTGTGCTCCCATCCTACTAATGGATTGTTTTTCTGCTTCAAAAGCCCCAAATCCTGGGGACATAAGAACTCTGAAATGCATCACACATCTCTCTGGTTTCAATGCCATTAATCACCATGATGATGGGGTCACAGGCCCTGACCTCTAACCTCTCAGAGACATTACAATGCTCAAGGTGTGGCCAAACCACCTACACATTCCAGCCCCAGAATAATCAGTGACCGACAGAACCCTAATATCAGTCTTGTGTATGGTATGTGCAGGCAGCAGTAACTGTGCAAACACCAGTATGCTGTAATACAGGGAGTTACTGTACAATAAATCGAACTCCGTTACCTTATAATCTCATTGACGTGTGTTTCTGTTTCTATATGCAGTATGCCCTCACTCTGACAGATCTAGAACTATATATAGCAAATAAAATATCACTTGTGAGCACATTCACATGTCTTAGGCAGGTCTGCAACCTGCCTTTCACCATTATCACCCAGCATACAGTGCTTCCACTGCAGCAAGGGATTCTGGGAAATTACATACAAATGAGCACACAGTATCACCTTTTGCCTGAAATCCATTTTTACATAATTTATAAGCTAATGCTCGCTGTTCACACAGCTTTTAAACATAGTCTGGGATGAGATGCAAAGCCAGTTAACCCACCTCACAGACAGCTGTTTCAACCTTTTGGGTCTCTTCAGTGTGAGGTTGTTTGTACTGGCTTTGCAATTTAAGACTTGGGTAGGTTTTCACCACACATTATTTAGGTTATGGTGGGTGAAAAGGTGACTGAAAACACACACACACACACACACACACACACACACACACACACACACACACACACACACACACACACACACACACACACACACACACACACACACACACACACAGTTTGCTCACACATCCCTGTATCATGCATATATCAATAGAAGTGCACATTTAACACACACACGCGCGCACACACACACACACACACACACACACACTGTTTGCTCACACATCCCTGTATCATGCACATATCTATAGAAGTGCACATTTAACACACACACGCGCGCGCACACACACACACACACAGTGTTTTCTTTGAAATAATTGATCCCAGACCAGGTATATAAAGCAGCCCCTTCTCTGACCCCTGTATATACCCAGTTCACATGTTGGCTTTATTCTATATACTGTATGCCCCAAAATCCCCTGACGTCAATGGGAAGTTTTTGCTGAAATCGGCCTGAACACCCACTTCTCTCGCCCTGCCCCAGCATCACGCATGTTATACGTGTGTGTGTATGCTGCGTACTACATATACTTTTAGATTGTAAGCTGTTTTGTTCTTGTCCTCGCCCCCACGTGGTACCGCACTGTGGAATACGTTGGCGCCATATAAATAAAAGATAATAGTAATAATATACTTTCATTCCCAGCCTCCCTCTCCGTGTAACAGATCTGTGCCTGGGAGTAGCAGGACGTCCCATGCACTAATTGGCTGTGATTAATGAGGGAGTCAGTGAGCTGCAGTAACTGGCAGAAGGTGACCCAGACAGATGGGCTCCCTCCCAGCCATGTAGCCAGATGAGGGGAATGGGCCCAGTCTGAGCCCACAGAACCAGCACCCAACATTAACCCTTATTCTCTATCCATATAACCTCTCCCTATAACTCTGCCTATTACCCCATATAACCCCTCCCTATAACTCCTCCTATAACCCCATATAACCCCTCCCTATAACTCCTCCTTTTACCCCATATAACCTCTCCCTATAACCCCTCCTATTACCCCATATAACCGCTCCCTAGAACTCCTCCTATTACCCCATATAACCTTTCCCTATAACTCCTCCTATTACCCCATATAACCTCTCCTCCTATTACCCCATATAACCTCTCCTTATAACTCCTATTACCCCATATAACCTGTCCCTATAACTCCTCCTATTACCACATATAACCCCTCCCTATAACTCCTCTTATTACCACATATAACCTCTCCCTATAACTCCTCCTATTTCCCTATATAACCCCTCCCTAAACTCTTCTTATTACCCCATATAACCGCTCCCTATAATTCCTCCTATTACCCCATTTAACCCCTCCCTATAACTCCTCCTATTACCCCCAATCAGAAGTTGGTGTAAAGCAAAGTAATGGTATTAAAGTAACCCCAGCTCATTCAGCACCTCATTCAGCCTGGACTGGGAGATCCTTTGTAAGCGCTGTGGCCAGAAATGCTCAACCTTTGAAAAGGAGGAATGTGGTAAGGTTGAGGTATAAAGGCAGTGAGGAGATGAAGCCTGGCAGGATTTTTATTGTAAGACATCTATTAAAAGAATCCTTGGTCTTCGGAGCAGATTAAATTATGCACTTATCCATGTTCCAGGTTCTTGTGAGTATGATGTCAGCTTTAAGAGACCCCAGGCTTTGGAGTATTTCTGGGCAAGATATGAGAGTATTAAAAACACTTAATTATGGAAGTCCTTTGTAGCTATTCCTGTGTCTAAACTGGAAACAAAGTCTGTAACAATTCTCTTCAGACACAAATCAGTCCAAATATCGGATATTCTGATATTGCTTGGCAGACAATGTGAAGTATTGGCTCCACCTACAAGAATCATGGATGAAGAGGACATCTGGATAAGAGGCTGGGAAGTGCAAGTCAGACTTTGGCGAGATGGCAATGTTACAAAGCATTTGCCCAACTCTTTCTTCATAGGAAGAGAAAAAGGAAACTGTTTTTACTATGGTCAGCCAACCTTGTGCCATAGATGTGGTTCAAATGTGCAAAGGAAGGTGTACAATGCGCTCAGCCCTAAATATCAAGTGACAATCTGTGATTAATAGTGCAATATAATGACTCACAAGTGAATAAACCAATAAATCAAATGTAATACCCCCCTGCTTCTACCCTCCGGTGGGGTTGTTTTCACTCTTCACCAAATTGTAGAACTTGTATCACACGATCCAGGGGAAGCATAGGGGGAAAGAACATAAAAACTCTAAGTGCAGTGGTATATACAGTGCTAGGAAATATCCTATTTATCTTGGCCCCTCTGTTATTCCTACTCACAAGAAGTTAGAAGTATTCGGGCACTAGAGATCAAAATAGGCAGATGAGGAGAGATCACTGGTCACCGTAACTTCAGGGAAAGCACCTCAGCGAGAGAAGGAGAAAAACACACATAGCACAGATCTGGCGGCAATGACCGTTTATCAAACAAACTAGTAAAATACACACTTACAGTGTCTCAGATTTAAAACAGCATTTATAGCTTAAAAAGCTAAATGACGCAGCCTGGACGAGAACCCACGCCGTCTCTCACCACACCATCTGACTCCGGAACTCCGGTTGGATCACCACCTCCATTTGCGGGCGGCGTTGCTTCACTTCCGGTCGCGGGCCAATGTCGTCACTTCCGTTCACAGCGTCAGAGTAGATCGTAGGTGTATGCGTGGAGTACAGGGGCACCTTCTTCCACAGCTGCGTCACGTTGTGGGCGGTACAGCTGTACGCGTTTCGCCTGTCTATTGGTTTGGCTTCCTCAGGAGTGTACCTATCCCTACTTTACATCTTGCAGTTAGGAGGGGAGTCCCCAGCGGTTAGGGGGGCTCTGGTCTCTCCTCTGCTGCAGTCACAGCTCCGGTTCCCTTCTATTTTTCTAATGTGATTTCTCAGGCAGTGGAAACACTGACTACATCCAGGTCACAGCTCTGTGTCCTACTGCGCATACTCACTAAGATGTGGTTCAGCCAGACACTTAAGTAATACATGTGATGTGCTAAAGTGCAACGTGTGCCAGTCCTTGGGCCACGAGGGGGCAAGTTGCACAAAGATCAAATGTAATTTATGTGATAAATTTGGACATTCATATCGGAGTTGTGCAGAAGCATGGCACAATATTTCAGGAATATGGGCGCAGGAAGTGGATTTTGAAGAAAATTAAGCACTTTATGATCGCGCCTTGAAAGTTGCTGACAGAATTTGTCCAGATCAGCCTGGGAAAGGAGTTTGCCCAGATCCACCTGCAGACAAAGTTTGCCCAGATCTACTGGTGGAAGAAGAGATTACGGATTGTGTTGGCATGGCCCAAGGAATATTAGAAGATCCCTTAGAGCAGTGTTTCCCAACTCCAGTCCTCCGGGAACCCCAACAGGTCAGGTCTTAAGGATATCCCTGCTCCAGTACAGGTGGGTCAATCAGCTGTGCTTGGGAAGGGTTATCCTTAAGACCTGACCTGGTGGGGTTCCCTGAGGACTGGAGTTGGGAAACACTGCCTTAGAGGGAACCTCCTCAAACTCACTTCCAGGAGAACAATCTGAGAATACGTTGGATGAATTTACCAAGAGTGTAATCCTGGTGGGCAATAAAGACAGAATGCAGATTTGGATACAGGCTAAAAGAAGGAAGAAGGTTACAGTAAAAAGACTTGGAGGGACTCTTCGACTTCCTGCAGGTCCTGCTGGTAAGGTTCCTCAGGTGCCTGTAACGAATCTTTTTTCTGTTCTTAGGAAGGATTGGGGTTCAGGAGCTGAAGACTCTGATGACATAGAGGAACTTTCCTTATCCGAAGAGGAGCATAATATGGACATTTCCATAGGGACAGACTCGGACATGATCCCACCTTTGGGGGCCACTAAGAGTTTTGGGTCATTGGGGGATAATGTGGGAAAAAGAAACATTAATACGTTTTTGTTTTTTTTAAGGTGGCTGAAAATGTTTGTTTATAAATTAATCCTTTAAAGGGAGCAGCTAATAATGTGGCAGGTAAGGCTCTTATTTAGTTTCAATTAAAATGTGTATAAGGGAAATGTGAAGGTGCTGTTTAGAGGAGACAGGTTGGAACTAATGCTGAGCTAATACCCTGTAAGTTTGTACATAATGTGCGTTCTTTGTTTGGAAATGTTCTATGAAATGTAAATAAGACCCTCCGTCTCCTGTGCACTCTGCAGAGCATTGCACAGCCACCTGTACTAATATACACCCACTATAACTATACCAGGGGAGGCAAAAGCACCTCAGTATGGAAACGGTCTCCTTTACTTTGAAGTGGGAGGCTGTTTCCTTCCCTGTGACTTCCCTCCCATCGGACTCCCCAGATACTGCATGCAGTTCCCGGGGCTATCAGCAGGGGCCGCTGTTGTTCCATGAGTGAGCGGGTTCATGCAGTCTGCAACCAGCAGAAACACTCACATAGCATGTAATCTACTGCACAGAAACACAACTACCCCCAGAGGCAGGAATCCCCCCCTCTCCCAACACTCACATAGCATGTAATCTACTGCACAGAAACACAACTACCCCCAGAGGCAGGAATCCCCCCCCCCCCCCAACACTCACATAGCATGTAATCTACTGCACAGAAACACAACTACCCCCAGAGGCAGGAATCCCCCCCCCCCCAACACTCACATAGCATGTAATCTACTGCACAGAAACACAACTACCCCCAGAGGCAGGAATCCCCCCCCCCCCAACACTCACATAGCATGTAATCTACTGCACAGAAACACAATTACCCCCAGAGGCAGGAATCCCCCCCCCCCCCAACACTCACATAGCATGTAATCTACTGCACAGAAACACAATTACCCCCAGAGGCAGGAATCCCCCCCCCCCAACACTCACATAGCATGTAATCTACTGCACAGAAACACAACTACCCCCAGAGGCAGGAATCCCCCCCCCCCAACACTCACATAGCATGTAATCTACTGCACAGAAACACAACTACCCCCAGAGGCAGGAATTCCCCCCCCCCCCCCCAACACTCACATAGCATGTAATCTACTGCACAGAAACACAACTACCCCCAGAGGCAGGAATCCCCCCCTCTCCCAACACTCACATAGCATGTAATCTACTGCACAGAAACACAACTACCCCCAGAGGCAGGAATCCCCCCCCCCCCCCCCAACACTCACATATACTGCACAGGAACACAACTACCCCCAGAGGTAGGAACCCCCCCCCCCCCAACACTCTCATAGCATGTAATCTACTGCACAGAAACACAACTACCCCCAGAGGCAGGAATCCCCCCCCCCCCCAGCCTGAGAGCAGGAATCTCTCCCCCCCCCTAGCCTGAGAGCAGGAATCTCCCCCCCCCCCTCCAACCTAAGGCGCAGGACCCCCTTCCCCCCCCCCCCCCCCCCACTGAGGGGCAGGAATCTCCCCCCACCCCAACCTAAGGGGCAGAGTGACAGGAATCCCCTCCCCCCCCCCAAGCCTGAGTGACAGGGCACACTGTGTGTACATTTTCAGTCTAAAGAATAAAGTAAAGTATCAATGTCAAAAATAATAGTGAGACCAAGCTGACAGGACAGTGTGACCTTGTATCCCTGAATATCCTCCCTCTGTCAGTTCTCTCCCAATTACAGGCCCAGTTTAGCATTATACCGCTGCTGAGCCTGGCTCCTGGAGTCCTCACACATTACTGTCTGGGAGGGGATAATACTCACAGATATAACGCTGACATGTTTCTTGCACTGAATGTGTATGTACTATAAGTAGTGGGACGTGGGAGTACACAGTGTCCCTTCTCTGATACTTCCCATCCATCTGTCTTCCCTGTATTCTTTCTCCTACTGCACCCCAAATCTCCTCTTATTCTCCCCTATCTTTATCCCGCACACCCTCTACGTCTTCACCTCTTCCTTTATCATTTTTATTTTTTATTAATACACACACACACACACACACACACACACACACACACACACACACACACACACACCTCTCTCTGAATAATATCCCGTGTTTTAGATGTGCTGAGTTCTGGGAACAGATCCAACTTTGGGCCAAGATGCAGAAATTAGAAGCTGCCTGAAAGTTTGGCTTTGTGAAGACACACCACAAAATAACACACACACCACAAAATAACACACACACCGCAAAATAAAACATGCACCTTTCCAAGCCCTGTTAACTTGAGAAACAAAAATTCAAAGCAGCAACACAACAATATGAGTGGAAGCTTTGTGCTGATGCATTTCTATCTCTTTTAAACGAGGCACATGGAGAGATGTGTTATCACTGCAGTTGTAAAGAAGTTCATTAACCCTGTCAGCCCTGGGAAGGCTGTAATATATGAATACACTGTGACCCAGCTCTATGTGCTGATCTGGTCTGTGCATGTTACATTGGGCTGTTACTTTGTAACACCTCAGAAAGGATAAGAGATCCTTATCTCGGGTCTCTAACTGACAGACAGCTTGTAAATCAGATAACTAACAGAGAAGACTTCCTTAAATAAGCAGACCCCCCCCCCCCCAGCCCCTTCTCCCCAGCCCCTCCTCCTCCCCCCCCAGCCCCTTCTCCCCAGCCCCTCCTCCTCCCCCCCCCCCCAGCCCCTCCTCCTCCCCCCCCCCCCAGCCCCTCCTCCTCCCCCCCCCAGCCCCTCCTCCTCCCCCCCCCCAGCCCCTCCTCCCCCCCCCCAGCCCCTCCTCCTCCCCCCCCAGCCCCTCCTCCTCCCCCCCCCCAGCCCCTCCTCCTCCCCCCCCCCCCAGCCCCTTCTCCCCAGCCCCTCCTCCTCCCCCCCCCAGCTCCTCCCCCCCAGCCCCCCCTCCTCCTCCCCCCCAGCCCCCCCCCTCCCCCCCCCAGCCCCCCCCCCATCTCCCCCCCCCCCAGCCCCTTCTCCCCAGCCCCTCCTCCTCCCCCCCCCAGCTCCTCCCCCCCAGCCCCCCCTCCTCCTCCCCCCCAGCCCCCCCCCTCCCCCCCCAGCCCCCCCCTCCTCCCCCCCCCCCCAGCCCCCACTCTCCCCGCTGGCCTGGGATCACCCAGGGCCTGTGGTGACTTTTAAGGACTGAGCTTCACAAATCACAACCGCCTGTTAATCTGTTTATCCAAAGTTTTAGCACTTTCTTAAATTCTTAACTGCCTCCCTCCCCCTTCACAACAAAGCTGGAAGTGCATTAACCGCCTAATAGGGGCACAGCTATTGTCCTGCTGTTCCCCCAGGACTGCCATATAAACACACTGGGGTTTCATTTACATTTTCCATTGCAATATCAACCCAAATATTTTGGCCTCCTTTCTACTTGCTAAAGCCGTGTGTACCTATCACCCCCTAAATACAGCTTGTTTTCAATTATCTGACACAATAAATTCACCCGTTTCTTTTCTTTTCCAGAAGAGTTTGAGGAGAGCCTGTGTTACCCTGAAGAATTTGTCAATTCCCAGACCAGCTCCAGACCAGGAATTGTCTGACCCCTTCCTGATAAGCCCGAGCCCATCAATCTTATCTCACAGCCAAGTGTCCAACAAGCAGTTTCTTCCTATAACAAACCCAGCTCCATGTATGTCAGTTACCCCTTCCCATGGTAAAGGAACCCCTGTGTGTGGCAGGTTCTTGGTCGCTTTGAGAGGTGTTTGCATGAGGACAATCTAATCCTACATCAGCAGATTTTCCTAATACTTCTGCATTTCCAAAAGGATGGCTTTATTGGACCCCTCTGCTCACAGAACTGGCCCAGTCTGACGGAGAAAGATCAATGAAATGGAAAAGTTCTGTCTGTTTGCAATAAAAATACTTTCACTGTAACAAAACCACACAAACAAAATCACCACAAACGTCAACCACCTGGATCTCAGCATATAAATCCGGGACATAAAACAGTCACACGGGCATCTTCTAATCCCACTAATATAACCTTAAAATAAAGGAAGCTTTAAAATATCTATAAACGTGTCATTATTAACCAGTGAAACTCAGACCTCACCTTGTGTAAAACATGTTACTGCAGATCCTGGGAGATTCAAATAGGAATTGTGTGTATTACAGGGAGCGGTATATCCCAAACATTACAGGGAGCGGTATATCCCATACATTACAGGGAGCGGTATATCCCATACATTACAGGGAGCGGTATATCCCAAACATTACAGGGAGCGGTATATCCCATACATTACAGGGAGCCGTATATCCCATACATTACAGGGAGACGTATATCCCATACATTACAGGGAGCGGTATATCCCATACATTACAGGGAGCGGTATATCCCAAACATTACAGGGAGCGGTATATCCCATACATTACAGGGAGCCGTATATCCCATACATTACAGGGAGCGGTATATCCCAAACATTACAGGGAGCGGTATATCCCAAACATTACAGGGAGCGGTATATCCCATACATTACAGGGAGCGGTATATCCTATACATTACAGGGAGCGGTATATCCCATACATTACAGGGAGCCGTATATCCCATACATTACAGGGAGCCGTATATCCCAAACATTACAGGGAGCGGTATATCCCAAACATTACAGGGAGCGGTATATCCCATACATTACAGGGAGCGGTATATCCCATACATTACAGGGAGCGGTATATCCCAAACATTACAGGGAGCGGTATATCCCAAACATTACAGGGAGCGGTATATCCCATACATTACAGGGAGCGGTATATCCCATACATTACAGGGAGCGGTATATCCCATACATTACAGGGAGCGGTATATCCCATACATTACAGGGAGCGGTATATCCCATACATTACAGGGAGCGGTATATCCCATACATTACAGGGAGCGGTATATTGCATACATTACAGGGAGCGGTATATCCCATACATTACAGGGAGCGGTATATCCCATACATTACAGGGAGCTGTATATCCCATACATTACAGGGAGCGGTATATCCCATACATTACAGGGAGCGGTATATCCCATACATTACAGGGAGACGTATATCCCAAACATTACAGGGAGCGGTATATCCCATACATTACAGGGAGCGGTATATCCCATACATTACAGGGAGCGGTATATCCCATACATTACAGGGAGACATATATCCCAAACATTACAGGGAGACGTATATCCCATACATTACAGGGAGACATATATCCCAAACATTACAGGGAGACGTATATCCCATACATTACAGGGCTGATCACACAAATACAAAGAATCGGGGACTTGGGAAGTCTAATAATATAACTGTGTCTATGAATACTTACCATTATGATCCCCTGGAAAATATTACTACTAATAATAATTATTAATAATAAAGCAAATGTTGTGTGGAAATGTCCCATCTTTGTACAGATGCAGCCTGCGTTATACCCCAGGTCTCCCCTGTATGGGCAACATAGTA
This sequence comes from Ascaphus truei, assembly GCF_040206685.1. Classification (NCBI taxonomy): domain Eukaryota; kingdom Metazoa; phylum Chordata; class Amphibia; order Anura; family Ascaphidae; genus Ascaphus; species Ascaphus truei. The sequence goes on from NC_134498.1 coordinate 52,342,172, forward strand.
ACTCTGATTCTTTCCACGTGTACATGAGAAGGCCTCTGATTCCCTGGGGATGTGCAGGGAGAGGGAAGGGGGGCACTATGCATAGGGGGGACACTGTGTATAGGGGGACACTATGTGTAGGGGGGACACTATGTATAGGGGGGCACTGTGTATAGGGGGACACTATGTGTAGGGGGGGCACTATGTGTAGGGGGGACACTATGTCTTGTCCCATTGTGTTTCTTACACTGTGCAAACCCTACACAGCCCTGTCAGGTAATACATGCAATAAATATACAGTCAGACCCAACAGAGAATCAAAACACACGGACAGTAAGTGAGACTGCACCCCTGTGAGTGTGCCCCCTGTGAGTGAGACTGCTCCCCTGTGAGTGAGACTGCTCCCCTGTGAGTGAGTGTGCCCCCTGTGAGTGTGACTGCTCCCCTGTGAATGAGTGTGCCCCCCTGTGAGTGAGTGTGACTGCCCCCTGTGAGTGAGTGTGCCCCCCTGTGAGTACACAGTGCACAGACACACTGATGACTGACTCTGCTTTGAAAGGTTGCGGCCCCTTTAAGGGGCGGTGCCCTCGGTAGTCCCCGCCCCACCTGGGGCAGGCAAGGCGCGGTTTCATCGCAGGACCCTCGATCCGTGGTTTGTGATTGGCTGAGGCAGCGAGGCTGTCCAGCTCGCGCCTGCGGGGGCGGGGGGTGGTGGCAGCGGCGCGCGCTAGGCGGGTCAGTGTGAGCCGGGACGGCGGCGGAGCAGGAACTGGCGCAGACGCTGCTGCTGCCGGGAGCGCCTGTCAGGGAGCGCACAGTCGGACGCCTAGCGCTCGCAGCGGGTCTCCCAGCGGGCAGGAGGCGGCGCCGCCGGGCAGGGAGCGAGGGGACACAGGAGGGGAGCAACGGTCCCGTGCCGGAGCCCTGCGGGGAGAAAGGAAGCAAGAGCGGCATGGAGCCGTGAGGGGAGCCCGGGGAGAGTGAGAGGCCGGGGAGCCCGCGGAGAGACCGGGACCCCGCGGAGAGTGAGAGGCCGGGGACCCCGCGGAGAGTGAGAGGCCGGGGACCCCGCGGAGAGTGAGAGGCCGGGGACCCCCCGGAGAGACCGGAGCCCCCCGGAGAGACCGGAGCCCGCGGAGAGGCCCCGGGGGATGGGAAGCTCGGATACCTGAGGGAGTTTCGGGGCGGGTTCGGATACCTGACAGGAGAACTCGGATACCCGGGGTGGGTGGGTGCCGGGAGGGGTGACCCGGCGGGTGTGCGGATGGCGGGTCCCGGGGCGCTGCTCGGGCTCCTGCTCGCCCTGTGCCGGGTGTGCGCGGCGCTCAGTAAGATCCTGGAGCCGGTGACATGGAGCTCGCAGAACCCCAGGTAAGGCGGGTACTCACCCGGGTACTCTCTCCCCTAATACTCCTGTTACTCACCCGGGTACTCCCCTAATACTCCTGTTACTCACCCGGGTACTCCCCTAATACTCCTGTTACTCACCCGGGTACTCTCTCCCCTAATACTCCTGTTACTCACCCGGGTACTCTCTCCCCTAATACTCCTGTTACTCACCCGGGTACTCCCCTAATACTCCTGTTACTCACCCGGGTGCTCTCTCCTCTAATACTCTTGTTACTCACCCGGGTACTCTCTCTCCTAATACTCCTGTTACTCACCCGGGTACTCTCTCCCCTAATACTCCTGTTACTCACCCGGGTACTCTCTCCCCTAATACTCCTGTTACTCACCCGGGTACTCTCTCCCCTAATACTCCTGTTGCTCGGGCGGTACTCGCACCCTGTGCTGAGGGCCGGTTACCGTGGGAATACTTGCCTATAATACTCCTTGTTACTCCGGGTACTTCCAGTATTACCTGTACTAGCCGCAGAGCTCTCCCGGGGTAACAGTCGGGTTCTTCCCGAGTACTACTAATATGTCCGCATATTCTACCGGAGTATCCGTTTCCATACTGCTAATACTTACCCCGGGGTACTCCTCAGAGCTTCTCCGAATACTCACATTTGAGTACCCCGAACACTGTTTTAATACCTCAATACTCCTCCTTTTCCTCCTTTCCTATACTCTCCGCACAAGTACCACGGGTACTTTATGGATATCCAGATGTTGGAGCATACCAGCAATTATATACCCCAGAAGTAAATTATATACCCCAGAAGTAATACTCCGGGCGGGAGCCTGTCCCACAGATCCACGTAACACCCCAAATTCTTCCTGACACTTAATTCATACTCTGATACCCAGACATACCTCTTTGTTACCTGGAAATAATACTGCTTCACTGCGCCCCCCTCATCTCAAACCCACCCCTCCCTGAGCCCCCCTCACCCCAAACCCACCCCTCCCTGCGCTGCCCTCGCCCCAAATGCGCCCGCTAACCCACCCCTCCCTGAGCCCCCCTCACCCCAAACCCACCCCTCCCTGAGCCCCCCTCACCCCAAACCCACCCCTCCCTGCGCTGCCCTCACCCACCCCTCCCTGCTCGCCCCCTAACCCACCCCTCCCTGCTCGCCCCCTAACCCACCCCTCCCTGCGCTGCCCTCACCCCAAACCCACCCCAAATGCGCCCCCTAACCCACCCCTCCCTGCTCGCCCCCTAACCCACCCCTCCCTGCTCGCCCCCTAACCCACCCCTCCCTGCGCTGCCCTCACCCCAAACCCACCCCAAATGCGCCCCCTAACCCACCCCTCCCTGCTCGCCCCCTAACCCACCCCTCCCTGCTCGCCCCCTAACCCACCCCTCCCTGCGCTGCCCTCACCCCAAAAGCGCCCCCTAACCCACCCCTCCCTGCTCGCCCCCTCACGCCCTTGCTTGGGTTATGAGTGGATGAGGGGTTAGTGTGAGTGAGATACCCCCGGGGTAAGGAGTACTCTGCTCTCTCACTTTTCCGACAGAAACATTTGTTGGGAGGAGTTGGGGTCTTGGGCCTGGGTTATTGGGGTCACTGCCAGACCCTCACCCTATGCGCAACGGGGCAGCGCTGTCCGCTGCTGGGAAAATCTGTGTGTATGTATGGGTATATGTGTATATGTATGCCACGTTACTGCATGGGACTATAAATAACCCCCAGTAACGGGCAGGCAATACCCCCGTAGGGACCCGAGGCCCACGGGAAACCTCCCGCTGATATTCTGTGAAGCTCTGATAACTGTGATCCCTGGGCACGGCCGCCATGTGCGAGGCGTGCGTGTTCTGGGACTGGACCCCAGGAGCTGACGCTCTCATTCCCTTACCGTTGAGTGGAAGTGGCAGGGAATGTGATGTGCCCGGAGGTGGTGGCGGGTATGGGACCAGGCTCTGTGGCAGCGCGTGGACCTGACCCCACAAGACATTCAGTGGGGTTCTGCCCTTGTGTTGTGCTGGAGCCCGGCAGGCCTCTGACTGGTGCCCACAATCCTCTGGCTGTTGAAACATGATGTACCTTAAATTGGGGCAGAAATGTTATTTCATTGGTGGAGGGGGGGGGGGGTACAATAATATTTAAATGACCCAACAATGGTTTTCAGTGTCGAATCTTTAAAATGGGGTCTCTGAAAAAGCCGGGCTCCCGTGCCCCTGTACTGCAAGCCAGTGTCTGCCTATTAAACGGCGGGACGGGGGGCGGCGGATTTCACACTGATTTTATTTTTTTGAAAGTTTTGCTGATCAATGTCTTTATATTATTGGCTTCTTTATTATACTCGGCTTTCATGCAGTATTCATTACTAGGCGGTGAAATACCATGGCAGCTACATTACACGGACCCCCAAAAAATGAAAAACCAAAGACGCCTTTCTTCAAAGTGGGACTTAATGTGAAGGAAGGGCACTGCTGTGGAGAGCATAGAAGTGACTCGCCAGCAACTCTGTGTGTGTGTGTGTGTGTGTGTGTGTGTGTGTGTGTGTGTGTGTGTGTGTGTGTGTGTGTGTGTGTGTGTGTGTGTGTGTGGTTTTTTTTTTTGCAGGTGAGCTGAGGAATAATTCACATGGGCATTTGGAAGACAATTGTCCCCTGGCGGGGAGTCCCATGTGGTGTTGTGTGATAATGTGGCACTCGCAGAGATGTCTGGTTGTGCGGTAATGTGGCACTCGCCAAGATGCCTGGTTGTGCGGTAATGTGGCACTCGCAGAGATGTCTGGTTGTTTGGTAATTTGGCACTCGCAGGGATGTTGGGTTGTGCGGTAATGTGGCACTCGCAGGGATGTTGGGTTGTGCGGTAATGTGGCACTCGCCAAGATGCCTTGTTGTGCGGTAATGTGGCACTCGCAGAGATGTCTGGTTGTTTGGTAATTTGGCACTCGCAGGGATGTCTGGTTGTTCGGTAATTTGGCACTCGCAGGGATGTTGGGTTGTGTGGTAACGTGGCACTCGTAGAGATGTCGGGTTGTGCGTGGTAACGTGGCACTCGTAGAGATGTCGGGTTGTGCGTGGTAACGTGGCACTCGTAGAGATGTCGGGTTGTGCGTGGTAACGTGGCACTCGTAGAGATGTCTGGTTGGTACCACAATGGTATGAATAAGGCATTGTAGAAAGTCTCTGGAGAACAGGTTGTGGCAGCTGGTATAGTTCCCTTGTAAGTGTGCGCTACCTCGATAGGTGACAGCATTGGGGCTAAACTAGAAAAGCCTGGGGTGAGGTTTGAGTCCCTCACAAGGTAGTAGATGCTGGGGACAATCTTCCAGTAGAGGTGGTGAAGGCAGATTTCACGTAACGCATTGAGAATTGGTTAGTGATTATTGAGGCCTGTAGATGGGGAGAGAGAATCGCACTGGAGATTGGGTTAAGGTTGAGTTCACAGAGAGTGGTTATATGGGCTAATCAGTCCTGATCAGCTGCAGTCTCCATGTACCTTGCTAAGGACCATTACATTGCGTTATCTTTGGAAAGCTGCTGATAAATTAGTCCGTGATCTTTTCCCCTCCGCTTGTATGGAAGGAGCGTCTTAATTATATTTTGCTCTGTGAACAAAAATGTCGTTTCATTGCCGTTCAACTTCCCCAAAAAGCAAGAGTTTGAGAAACCAAGAAAAGCAGCAAATGCTTCTGTATCTTTACATGGAAATTATTTGTTTTTGCAACTTTGTTTGTGACACAACATTTATAATGCAACTTAAACAAATCATGTGATGCTCATTTGATAGGTAACAAAACTACTTTGTTTTGTCTGCTTTTTGTATCGTATTTTTCCTGAAACCCTAAAGAAATGCCCAGAAATAACTTGCCACGCGCGCCGACTGGTTCCCACTCGTGGAATAATCTTCAAGGGCTGGTTGAGAGGCCACCCCGACTTTGTAATAAACCTTACTGTAGCTGTACGCTGATAACGAGCCTTCTTGTGTGGGATTTATTAGAAAGATGTTCTCTCACGACACGAGATCTGGGGCGTCTTAACCAATGTTAAAATGGCAAGCGTCTGTAGTGGGAGTGAAGTCCGCGTACGCTGGGGGGTCCAAATGCTGATTTTATACTTTAACGAAAAGGGGGATAATGTGTTCTGTGACTTTGTCTTCTCTGGACGTGTTTTTAATGTTTGGAAATGGTGCAGCATTAAGTCCTGTTGACCTTCACAAGCTGGCAGTGGTCTCTCCACGTCACAGAAATAATCGCTTCTGTCCTGAGCGGCTGAAAATGCACTTATCAGCGACCCATTTCTGTTCATTTGCCTGTTCTGCAGTCTGGGGGGTCACAGCGGGTAAGAGGAACATGTAATTGGAGAAATCTAAAACAGCAAGCATTTAATCAACAAGCATGTATCGGAGAAGGAGCTGCAGATATATTCAATCATAACACAACCTTTTTAGTTAGCTTTGCCTCCTGTTACAGAAAGAGAAATGTAAGCGTTTCTATAAAAAGTCTTGTTAAAAGGCTGCACCGGCTATAAAAGTGTTCTGGGAAGTGCTGGTGCGGGCGGAACGGGCGGCCTGATCCGTCGCTGTCTCTCTAATTAGTCCAGTTGTAACGCAACCTCTTCACTGCCAGCAGTGGCGGGGACGCAGAGGGTGCTGGGACGCGCTGTAGGGCGCTCAGAGGGTGCCGGGACGCAGAGGGTGCTGGGACGCGCTGTAGGGGGCGCAGAGGGTGCCGGGGCGCGCTGTAGGGGGCGCAGAGGGTGCCGGGACGCGCTGTAGGGGGCGCAGAGGGTGCCGGGACGCGCTGTAGGGGACGCAGAGGGTGCCGGGACGCGCTGTAGGGGACGCAGAGGGTGCCGGGGCGCAGAGGGTGCCGGGACGCGCTGTAGGGGACGCAGAGGGTGCCGGGACGCGCTGTAGGGGACGCAGAGGGTGCCGGAACGCGCTGTAGGGGGCGCAGAGGGTGCCGGGACGCGCTGTAGGGGGCGCAGAGGGTGCCGGGACGCGCTGTAGGGGGCGCAGAGGGTGCCGGGACGCGCTGTAGGGGGCGCAGAGGGTGCCGGGACGCGCTATAGGGGGCGCAGAGGGTGCCAGGACGCGCTGTAGGGGGCGCAGAGGGTGCCGGGACGCGCTGTAGGGGGCGCAGAGGGTGCCAGGACGCGCTGTAGGGGGCGCAGAGGGTGCCGGGACGCGCTGTAGGGGGCGCAGAGGGTGCCAGGACGCGCTGTAGGGGGCGCAGAGGGTGTCGGGACGCGCTGTAGAGGGCGCAGAGGGTGCCGGGACGCGCTGTAGGGGGCGCAGAGGGTGCCGGGACGCGCTGTAGGGGGCGCAGAGGGTGCCGGGATGTGCTTTATGGATGTGGTTCTCATCCCTCTATCAGTCCCGGGAGTTACTCGGTGGTGGAAGTTTGGTATGAGAAGGTTTCCTTTTTAATGAGTAAATAGGTTGGTTGTTTAAACAAAAACATTACATTTCTGCCGTTTGTTTTTTTAACTGCGCCATAACCCTTTTTAATGTAAATTTGATTGGGTAAAGTCTGGATGACCAGGGATTTAGCCTCCCCTAATTACTTCCCAGGCTTGGAGTGGAGATCCCCCTCTTCTTGGGGGGGGCAGTTGCCATTTTGGGGAAACAGAAGAGAAAAGACAAGTAAAAGCTTGCCGTATGTTATCCCTTTCATGCTGGTTAAGGAAAGTCCCCCCTCTTTATGGGGGTACTGTGCCTGGGCGCTTGATGTTAGATGCTCTCATCGGCTGGTTTAGGATGCAGCGTATGGAAAGGAAACATCTGACAGAAAACCATCCTATCTTCCTGCCAGAACGGGTGCTTCAGCAGAGCACAGCTGTGAGGCGTCGGGGGCGGAATGTGCTTTCTGCCTAATTCCATCATCTTTAACGTTTTGACACATGTTAACACCTTGCCACGTTTAGGTGCCCGCTCCCCACTCCGGCTCCCTTCATTGCTGCGCCACTTCAACTGCCAGGGGGACAGACTTGCAAAGTGCTGCGTGCAGCCACCTCTGTTCTGCAAAGTGGGAGAGCCCGTGTGTCAGGGAGACATTTCTGTAAGGACTCGGTGTGCCACGGTGTTCTTGCTGCTGCAGCAGATGACCTAATTTCATAGTAGAAATATTACGGTTTCCACCCATGAAGGATGAATCCAGCCCCAGGAAAGATACAAACGGAGCGTCAGCCCTCTAGTCCGTCTTGTCTGCCTATTATTGTGAGGTCTCTGGTCCTCTAACCACAATAGTGCAGTAATAGCGTTGGTTTGTGTGCCTATATGGATATTTAATCTGCTCAGTGACGTTTCATTACACCTAATTACATTGAGGGGCTCTGATGGCAGGAGGAGGGTCTGTGATAATCACTTTGTTGGTCCATTATAAACGGAGGCCCCTGTTTCCCAAACTCTGGTAACACAAAGGGGATTTTGCAGACTTGTGATGTGCCGTTCCGCGCTCCGAGAAATGTGACCTTCATGTTATTATAACGTTACAGTGCATTACGTTGTTAAAATGCTGGCGTACGTTTCTAAGGCAAGCCTGGTGCAGAAAGCCCATCGCGTTCTCCATACCGAGTTCTGCGAGGCGCTGAACTTCTTGTTCAGGACGGGATGTTTTTCTGAGAATTTTTAATGAATTTCTGCTTCTTGGTGTTTCCAAAATGGCCACTACTTCGAAATAACCAGACGCAGGCTGCTGTGGGTCTGCTGGTTCAACACGGAACGATCTTACGCTTTCACAGAACCACTAGATTACTAAAATAAATGTCCCAACTTTCCTTCTGTGCCATTTTTTTTCTTTTAGGGCTTCTAAAAATGGGCCAAAAAGAACAAGGCTGAAATATTCTTATCAATGGTGCTCAACCGTCGCATACTTCATATTGTATTACATAAACCCAACGTTAAAGATCAATAGTGCCTTATTGCTTTCTAACCATTTCACACAGGACCCCGTTAGAAAGATGAAACCAGACTTTATTTTGAAAATGTGTAATTATTTTACAAATAGAAGGAAAATGCATTGGGGAAGCTGCAGGGTGACGGACGGTCTGTAGCATCCGCTCGTCCTGCTGTAAATCGCGAGATTAGGTCAAGATGTTTAAAACCCTAAAGCAATTGGTTAACATGGAAATGAAGTTTAAATTGGATGTCCTTTAAAGTCTAATTTTTGCCATAATCTAGAAACCCAGTTTGTACAACTGCTTCTGTGATCAACGATTGATCCATAAAAAGCCTACAATATAACCTAGCCTTTGCCGTCACGGTAAGGCTGCGGCAATTGATGACGTTTTGACGGCAATAAGTGTATGACCGCCTGACAGCCGGAGGGTTACCTGTCTGCGCGTTCTCTTGCTGCTCTGCAGGGATTCTTGCCTTTCCCTGCTGCAGTTTGGAAACCTGTCCCGCGGGGTCGGTTAGATGCGGTGCTGCCGCGCTTTATGCACGTTTGGAATAATGGTTTTGCAATGTGTGTGATTAAAAACGTAACATACAGCTTCTCGGCACCGTTATATATAACAGATACTTTTATTTGGAGGCTTGGTTTTCCTGTGGGTTTATCCCAAACTTTGTGTGTGGTTTACCGGTTGTCCTGGCAGTGAACGGGTTTGGTACGGAGCAGATCCGCTGGTTGTTGGAGAAGCTGCAGAATTTCTGCTGCTGTAGTGGTTTTCTTACCAGTGCGGTAAATAAGACGCGGCGTTTCTGTTGATTACACCGTGCTGCGTTGACAGTGTACGGCCGCAGGTTTGCGACAGGAACGGGGATTGTTTGCCTAACGAGCGCTCATTTTCAGGCCTTGACTATTCATTTTTCTCCGCCTATATTTCGCTCTGCAGCACCTGGATTTAATGTATTCCGCTCTAATTGAGAGTACAGGTTTATTTTGTGTAGTCTGTTTCTCCATGGCATCTAAATGCTGCGATTCTCCAGGACTGACGGATTAATATTCAGCGTGGCACTCTCGCAGGTAGCAAGCAGCACGGTGCAATTCCCACTTCTCTTTAGAGTCGAATGCAATAAGGCACCCCAGGGGATGACGTCTTTCCTCCTCTAGTACGTTCTCCGCTAAAAGGATGTGACGGGTTTTGCATGCAGACACTAAGCAAGTACGGTTCACAGGGCTCTCCTAGGGGATGTGGTGCAGGCACTACTTCTGCCTAATGTGGCTGCTGCTCGTAGCAATAAACTCTCAGCCACGTAACTGGTTTGTACTCTAATTAACATCCTATTTTTCAATTCAGTTCCTGTAAAAATTGCCTTTCAGGTCTTGATTTAAAAAGCTGACACTGGCGCTACCAGAAATACAGAAACCTAATGCTGTCATTCGCTGCTAGTTAGAGGTGTAAATAAATCTGCCGTGATTGCAGTGTCACAGAGCTGCACATAACCCACAATGGCAGAAACGGCGTGTTACCGGGAAATATTATTCACAAATACTTCCCAGGAAAACAAATCTGGAGATTGTCAAAAAGGTAGAAAGGAGAAATAGTCATATTTACTTGGGGTTAGGTGCGACTCCGCACCTTTCTAATAGGACGCGGCCTCGGTGCGAGAGCTGGGATTTACGCAAGAGAGCGTGCATCTTTGTCTTTGCGCTGGTGACTTGTAGGAAATTGCTGGAGCTTTGTTTCTGCTGTCCTTGTTGGGTTATATCCCCCCCCCCTCCCACCCCCCAAATCCTAAGTAGTTGAAATTGAAACTATATATATTTTTTCCTCCATAAGTGGAAATAAGAGATAATATTGCGTCTCTCCAGCACTGCTGCCCCCCCCCCCCCCCCCCCACCTCCCCCTCCAAACAGTGATTGAGAAACCTATCCTGTGAGGAATGAACCTCCGGCCGCCAGCGGTTATTTTGTAGAGAGCAGCAGGAACAAAGCTCTATTTTGCCCACAGAAGCATTTAGTGAGCTGGGTGTGTATACTGTACTAGATCCATGAACACTAAAGTACCATACTGTATAATGGAAGTCTTTGCCTGCCTTCCCTGTTTTCTGGCTGTCTTGATGCTGAGCTGCCATTTATTCATTTATTTAGTCTTTCCCCTGGGGACGGGACGCCCTCTTCCACACCAGTGCAGCCATTTTCCAGGACCCGTTGTTTGAACTTCCAGTGAAGCTCAAGTAACCGACTCTAATCAGCGCTCTTTTCTGGGACTGCACGTGTGCGCAGCTTTCCTGCGCCGCGCTGTGCCACGTTCATATTGTGCTTTCTGCCCCTCTGTGAGGTTTCATTCTTCGCAGGGTTAGAGACGCGGGCCTCTGTGCCGTTTCATTCTTCGCGGGGTTAGAGACGCGGGCCTCTGTGCCGTTTCATTCTTCGCAGGGTTAGAGACGCGGGCCTCTGTGGCGTTTCATTCTTCGCAGGGTTAGAGACGCGGGCCTCTGTGCCGTTTAATTCTTCGCAGGGTTAGAGACGCAGGCCTCTGTGCCGTTTCATTCTTCGCGGGGTTAGAGACGCGGGCCTCTGTGCCGTTTCATTCTTCGCAGGGTTAGAGACGCGGGCCTCTGTGCCGTTTCATTCTTCGCAGGGTTAGAGACGCAGGCCTCTGTGCCGTTTCATTCTTCGCAGGGTTAGAGACGCAGGCCTCAGTGCCGTTTCATTCTTCGCAGGGTTAGAGACGCGGGCCTCTGTGAGGTTTCATTCTTCGCAGGGTTAGAGACGCGGGCCTCTGTGCCGTTTCATTCTTCGCAGGGTTAGAGACACAGGCCTCAGTGCCGTTTCATTCTTCGCAGGGTTAGAGACGCAGGCCTCAGTGTTGTTTCATTCTTCGCAGGGTTAGAGACGCGGGCCTCTGTGAGGTTTCATTCTTCGCAGGGTTAGAGACGCGGGCCTCTGTGCCGTTTCATTCTTCGCAGGGTTAGAGACGCAGGCCTCAGTGCCGTTTCATTCTTCGCAGGGTTAGAGACGCGGGCCTCTGTGCCGTTTCATTCTTCGCGGGGTTAGAGACGCGGGCCTCTGTGAGGTTTCATTCTTCGCAGGGTTAGAGACGCGGGCCTCTGTGCTGTTTCATTCTTCGCAGGGTTAGAGACGCGGGCCTCTGTGCTGTTTCATTCTTTGCGGGGTTAGAGACGCAGGCCTCAGTGCCGTTTCATTCTTCGCAGGGTTAGAGACGCGGGCCTCTGTGCCGTTTCATTCTTTGCGGGGTTAGAGACGCGGGCCTCTGTGCCGTTTCATTCTTCGCGGGGTTAGAAACGCGGGCCTCTGTGCCGTTTCATTCTTCGCGGGGTTAGAAACGCGGGCCTCTGTGCCGTTTCATTCTTCGCGGGGTTAGAGACGCGGCCTCTGTGAGGTTTCATTCTTCGCGGGGTTAGAGACGCGGGCCTCTGTGCCGTTTCATTCTTCGCGGGGTTAGAGACGCAGGCCTCTGTGCCGTTTCATTCTTCGCGGGGTTAGAGACGCGGGCCTCTGTGCCGTTTCATTCTTCGCGGGGTTAGAGACGCGGCCTCTGTGAGGTTTCATTCTTCGCGGGGTTAGAGACGCGGGCCTCTGTGCCGTTTCATTCTTCGCAGGGTTAGAGCCGCGGGCCTCTGTGAGGTTTCATTCTTCGCAGGGTTAGAGACGCGGGCCTCTGTGAGGTTTCATTCTTCGCAGGGTTAGAGACGCGGGCCTCTGTGCCGTTTCCTTCTTCGCAGGGTAGAGACGCGGGCCTCTGTGAGGTTTCATTCTTCGCGGGGTTAGAGACGCGGGCCTCTGTGAGGTTTCCTTCTTCGCAGGGTTAGAGACGCGGGCCTCTGTGCCGTTTCACAGGCGCAGAAAATATTTGAAATGAGGGCTTATGATCACTAAAACATGGCAAGTATTTTATTTTTTTAAAAGGTAAATTGTGATTTAAAAAAAAAATAATTATGGGTCACTATTAAAAAGTAATAAAAGACGGTATTTGTATCGCTGCGTTCTTGTGATGGGTTTCTGCCGAGTCTCGGCTGTGTTATTCTTGTAGAAGGAAGATGTACATGTGAGAGATTTAGTTATTTTAGTACAGTGCTATAATGTAAAACATTACTTGTTCCCAGCAAGCACAACATGTTCTAACATAAAACTGTAAAGCCCTAAATACAGGTTTTACCTTCTTTCTTTTCTTCAGGGGGTCGTGCAGACTACAGCGGCACACAAAGGGTTACGAGAGTGTTTTTTTCCTTGTTTGAGGCAGTTTCACCCTAGTTAACCTTTTGGTGATAGTAACATTTAAACAGTCATTTATCTTTCAGAAACAACAGTCTTATCAGCTGTGGAGTGTGTGTCCAAACACTGTGTGCTGGTCCCTGTTACAGTAACAGAGGGTTAGAGGCTGGGAGCATGTTTTAATACTCTGTCTGACAGAAATTCTCTCTTATCTGGAATCATTTACACATTAAAATCAATGCAGCTGGGATCTGCGCTACAGACAGTCTCACTGCATACCCTCACTAATGAAACATTAACTCTCTCGCTGCCAGGCACACTGTTTTATTTAGCTCCATCTTTCATTTCTTTGTCTTTGTATACTCGTTACCTGCTACACGGTGAGCATATTCATCAGTGTCCTGTTCCATACAAATAGTGACACCTTTTTATTTTGTGAGCGCTGTCCCAATCCCGCCAGTACCTTGTTACACGGGTCAGAGATGTGTTGTGGGGTTTGTAAATTCCTAAGATGGTCATTGGAATGGTTCTGATCGCTGCGGTTGTGGGATTTCAGCAGCAGTCTCTTCACCTGATCCTGGATGTGTACCTAACACAAGCTGCGTGGCGTGTGTTCTGTGCGGATAATGTGCGTGTGCTTTCTGCATCACACTATGGCCTGCCGCTGCCGCTGCCGCTGCCGCCGCCGGCGGCCTTTGTAGCTCTGCGTGTTTTCAGACCAGATATCCTGAGAGCCACTTTCTGTCCCAGCCTTTCTCATCTTGTCCCCGCAGGATTTTCCTTCACCTGACCTCTCAAAGCGCTGCCTAAAAGCCCTACATACCATTTGTAAAATCCATTTGCAAGGCAGACCTTCTGCCAAGAAACAAAACAATAAAACAAAGCAGCAAGTTGTAAACGTGTTAATTGGTCTTTGAGTGGAAGGCGGGGTGGGGTGGGGGGGGGGGGGTTGTACGTCTGCCCTGTGGCTCTGAAGGAGTTAAAATTCCTTATTTATATCCATCACTTTAAGTGCATTTTCTGATGTTCCTTGCAGCCTGAGGGGAAAGGACAAAGTCACAAATATAATATACGCATGAACAGCGCTTACTTGCTTAGAGTGATCCAGTTTCCGATAGTTGTAATTTTCCTTAATTTTTTTTTCTTCCCGTATTCACCCCCCCCTTCCCCACCGAATTCTGATCTTGTTTGGCTAATGAGCTCATAGTGTTTAAAAAGGTAAAGATCAAATTGGGCTGAAGCTGGGAAATAAAGATTAAACACTTGCTTATAAAATAAAAGATTTTACAAACTATTGACATTCAGTTAAACTATGTAAAAAAAAAAAAAAACCCTGAAGCGGTTGGTTTCCTTGAAAACATGAAACATTTGTAAAATGATTAAAAAATACTATTTGAATATTTTGGAGGCACCTACATTTAACCCAATAATTTATTATATCACTTTGGTCATGCAGGGTTTTCCCATTAAATTGAGGAAAAAATAAATCTAAAGATTTGTTCAAAAAAAGGTTGGACATCTTTTTAGATGGGAAAGGTATACAGGGATATACCAAATAAGTATACATGGGAAGGATGTTGATCCAGGGATTAATCCGATTTGCCAATTCTTGGAGTCAGGAAGGAATTAATTTTTTCCCTTTATGGGTTTTTTTGTTTGCCTTCCTCTGGATCAATAAGTAAGTATAGATATAGGATCAAGTATCTGTTGTCTAAATTTAGCATAGGTTGAACTTGATGGACGTACGTCTTTTTTCAACCTCATCTACTATGTAACTATGTAACTAAAAAGGTAAATGATTAGATTAATATTTCTGTTAGCCGTATCTCCCCAGTTCTGGGGCCCTGACGCTGTTTACTATGCAGGCAGCAGAGAAGAGGTTAAATAGACATCAGGACACTTTGTAAACATATATAAATCCTTCATTATAGAGGCAGAAAAAACAGATTATCCATTGTGGCATTTCTTTTATAAGCTGATTTTTGTGTACAGTTTGTCTTCAACACTCGTTACGAATAACACTTGGTTCTCTCCTCTTCCCTGGGGCGCCGCCGGGCCTCTGTACTTGGGGAGAGTTTCCCTGGGGCGCCTCTGTACTTGGGGAGCGTTTCCCTGGGGTGCCTCTGTACTTGGGGAGCGTTTCCCTGGGGTGCCTCTGTACTTGGGGAGCGTTTCCCTGGGGCACCGGGCACGGGGTGGCACCCAGCATTCTGTTTGGTTCAGCAGGGGCACAAGGAACCATTTTCAGAGCACTTTGAGGGTGCCCACTTGCTAGCATCAGGCTGATACCCCTTCATCTAATAAATAGACATAAAATACATGTTTACTCTGTCCCCATGAATGTATTGTTCAAACTGTGGTACCAGACAGAATCACCCTGCCTCGGACACCATCAATTAGATCGTAAGCTCTACAGAACAGGGACTCCATACAGAATCACTGCAGTAACTGTTCCTGCAGTTTGCGGCTGCACCAATGTCCGTGCATGGCATACTTTGTAATACAGAAACTATCCTCAAAGTGCTTTGTTTTCTAGCTTTCTTCTTGTTGTGGGGATTGCATGTTTAACATTAATTTGGAAACTTGATGCTTTGTGTTATTTAATTCTGAGTAGTTTGGCAGCAGGAGGGTTGGAGGTTTTGCTCTTTGAGGTAATCTTGATTTAAGTCTCGTCTTCTAGACTCTGCTAAGGATTGCACATTCAGTCCCTTTGCTGGAAGTTTTTTCTCTTGTTTAGCACTGTATGTGGCATTTGTTTTCAGTCCCTGTTCTGTAGAGCTTACAATCTAATTGATGGTGTCCGAGGCAGGGCGAGATGGTGACTTCACAGGCAGCGACATTATAAATGAGTGCCCTGCTTCAGCCCAGGACGTTTAGGAAGTGGTGGCTAGAGGTCTTGCTGATATTTTGGGGGCTGCGAGACCCTCCAGTTAGGAATCCGTAAGACACTGCCCGATGCCTTACAAGCCCCTCACCGCTGAGCTCTGTTAGAAGCCCCTCCCCGCTGTGCTCTGTTAGAAGCCCCTCACCGCTGGGCTCTGTTAGAAGCCCCTCATCGCTGGGCTCTGTTAGAAGCCCCTCATCGCTGGGCTCTGTTAGAAGCCCCTCACCGCTGGGCTCTGTTAGAAGCCCCTCACCGCTGGGCTCTGTTAGAAGCCCCTCACCGCTGGGCTCTGTTAGAAGCCCCTCACCGCTGGGCTCTGTTAGAAGCCCCTCACCGCTGGGCTCTGTTAGAAGCCCCTCACCGCTGGGCTCTGTTAGAAGCCCCTCACCGCTGGGCTCTGTTAGAAGCCCCTCACCGCTGAGCTCTGTTAGAAGCCCCTCACCGCTGGGCTCTGTTAGAAGCCCCTCACCGCTGGGCTCTGTTAGAAGCCCCTCACCGCTGGGCTCTGTTAGAAGCCCCTCACCGCTGGGCTCTGTTAGAAGCCCCTCACCGCTGGGCTCTGTTAGAAGCCCCTCACCGCTGGGCTCTGTTAGAAGCCCCTCACCGCTGGGCTCTGTTAGAAGCCCCTCACCGCTGGGCTCTGTTAGAAGCCCCTCACCGCTGGGCTCTGTTAGAAGCATCAGAGCTGCATTGTAACAAGATTTGGTGTCGAAGCTGGAAGTGATTAGAGGTTACAGATGAGACGTCATTGTTTCCGCTCCACATTTAAGGGGGTGATTGTGTTCCCCACTCCTTCAGCTGTGGCTCTTTGGACCTCTTTAACCCCTTCATTGCTGAAGTGGTCCGCATATTTAGTGCACTGCAGTCTTAGATATAGTAACAGGTTCAAGTCACGTTCCGGTTAAGCGACATGTAAGGGCGTTGCGTTAATGTAAAATCACTCGGCCATTTAACCACTTCTGTACCATTCTGCACTTCTGCTGTGTGTTAGGTTATGTCTATAGGAAGCGCTGTGTGGAAAGTAACACCCCAGGCTGCAGTACATACGGATTTTATGAGGACTCACAACTAAATGAAGAAAGTTGCAAAGAATCCAAATTGGAAGAATAAACCAGTTTCGTTCTGAGTCCATGGAGAAAGTGTTTTTTTTTTAAATATATATTGCTCTGTCCTTAAATGTTTCAGTGAACTTGCTGGCTCCCGGTACATATTCTGCATTGTATCCGTGTGCCATGTATGTGGGAATGCCCCGGCAGCCCTGTGCGTGCTGACATAGCATGTGAAGGAATGCATCAATGATAACGGGTTTACATTTGTTTGACCCTGACCTGGTCACTCAGTCCCTTTAGCAATGAGAACAGTCTGTCCCATTGTTCTGCGCCTGTGAGCAGAGCTTTCCTTCAGTGTATCTGCCTGTGTTAATATAATCAATACTTAGAGCAGCGGTTGTCTTCAGAGTGACTGACACAGCCAGAGAGGATCCTGGGATATAAATGTCAGGGCGTATTGTGGATATAGAATTAGCAGCTCTCCCGCTCGGCTCTCCCTGTTCATTTGCTCTTAATTAATAATCATGTCCCGTTGATGCTTTTATTCGGGTTTTAGTTTACGTTGGCCTCGCAACAAGACCTTACTGCACTCATAATTACAACTTTATTTCATATCGCGTTTTTCTCCCAAAGCGCTTCCCAGCTTGTGTAGGACGCAGCATTGTACATAGGGGTTTTACAGACCGTGACTTTGGTGCCTGAGGCACAGGGAGATAGTGACTTGCCCAAGGTCACAAGGAGCGGACATCGGGAATTGAACCGGGTTCCCCTGCTACAAACTCTGTCGTTATCAGTGTATTTACTCACTTGTGCCCTCATCTACCTCCTGAAAGGGTTAAACGGAGGGGACGTTGGCCTCACAGCTGTAGCAGCCTCGTCCATATTGTACCTTTCTCATTCCCCGTGGGGCTTCCCGAGACGCAATATATTGTGCAGCGACTGAGGTGAGCGCAGAACGGCGTGTTTATGGTAAGTTACGCTGGCGGCCGGGGCAGCCCTCAATGCTTTCTGATAATATTCAGCCCGTGGCCCTGCCGGGGTGATCTGCAACACGTTGCATTTCCTTGCTGGCCTCTAGTATTGAAAGAGTTAACGGATATTCAAACGTGCAAGACATGGAAATAACGACCGCACACATCAGTCTCCTTTGGGGTGGTGAGGTACCGATTGCACTTACAGCACTGATGGGGTTAAATGAAATGGGGAGGGGGGGGTTATGCCTGGGTTAAGTTTGGGGTCTGTGTCTGGCATGTGATTATCCCCCCCCCACCCCCCCTTCTCCCAGTTCTGCTCCTGTCCTGGGTTTAATCCGCCACAAGACTCTGCAGATGTCGGGAAATCCCCTGCTGGAAAGTGGAAATGGATCTGATGATCGGAGCTGAATGTGACCTCTTAATCTTCACATCACAAAATTATTTATACGGAAAATAAAATCTTCCGGGATTTTTTCATTTACAAATACTCAAGACGGCTGCATGGAGACGCGTGTCTCTTTGGGGGTGCAATTAATGGCCGTTTATTTGCAGTGATGCATTTCCCATATGTCCATCGCAGACGGGGGAAACCCTTGCACCTTCCAAACTGACCCGCTGGTTTTCAGACTGAGCAAAGCCTAGTACATACGTTTTAGTGAAGGAACCGCGATAGTGTCAAATATTAGTGGGCGTTTATGCGGCTCGCCTGTGGCTAGACTTGCCCCGCCGCCCGTGTGATGAAGTGTTTACCCGGATAAGTTTTATTTTAAAATGTACCCGTAACAGAGCCAACGAGGGTACAAACCGACATCACTGTCGCATGTTATCCCCGCGTTACTCATTCAGGTGCCTTACAGGCCCCAATCTGCCATTGGCTGGCAAGTCTCTGGCAGCTAATGCCCCAAAGATTCTTGGTAGCGACAGGAGAATGAGCCAGTGGGTATCACCCCTATCCCTGTGATTATGTGGCCTCCCCGTAGCCATTGCCTTGTGCAGAGGGGGAAGTACAGAATCGGGGAACTCTCGGACACGTTCATTCTCATTCTCGGACACGCCGGTGTTAGATTGGTCGCGGATTCGGCATTGCGATGCTAGTAGAAGGTTCAAACTAGACACAATTTGATCATGGGTGAACGGGATAATCTACAGCAAAGAGAGAACCCATAAGTGTATCTGTAGGGCCTCCTGTGGCACTGCTCTATACCCACACCATTTTTGGCTGCCATGTTCACATTCTATATGCTAGCTGGATACAATATGAACACCACTCTGTTTTCCATTAGTAAGCAGCAGAAAGGTCGCGTGTCCATGTATACTATGTAGTGTAGCGCTCTGTACACACCATTACACCTCCAAAGTGCTCTTCTCGGCCTATTAAAAGGTATCACAAACTATAACGAATGTCTCTAGCTTTCTGCCCTTACAAGGTTGAGACTTAATACTCTTAACTGTGCAGCAATAAAAACACACACTTATTGCCCGAATACTTCCTTAGCCAGTGTCGGTGTTGCATATTTTATCCTTCTCAAAACAAGTGTCTCTTCCTGGTTAAATGAGCCTGAGACGTGAGAAGTGACGCGTGTTCTGACAGTTATGGGATACTTGTTTTTTTATTTCCTAATGTCGCATGTACAGGAGCAGGAAGTCTCGTGTTCCCTTCCCCATTTGCAAAATCCCTTATCGGAACACTATTTATTTATAAAATATTTTACCAGGAAGTAATACATTGAGAGTTACCTCTCGTTTTCAAGTATGTCCTGGGCACAGAGTTAAGACAAATATTACATGGTTACAAATACAGTTACATAAATGAACAGGGTATACATTATATACAAGACATTGCGTGCACAGTTAAAGAAAATATATATTATGAGCGTATGAAACGGTTACAGACCAGATTAAAATGTGTGACAGCCTTAGATTTGAAAGAACTTAAACTGGTGGTGGATGTGAGAGTCTCTGGTAGGTTGTTCCAGTTTTGGGGTGCATGGTAAGAGAAGGAGGAACGTCCGGATACTTTGTTGAGCCTTGGGACCATGAACAGTCTTTTGGAGTCTGATCTCAGAGGATAAGTGCTGCATGTTCAGATAACTGGGTAGCTTGCCCATGAAGAATTTAAAGGTAAGACAGGAAAGGTGAACTTTGCGCCTAGACTCTAGTGATGACCAATCCTAGTTCTTTGAGCATATCGCAGTGACGTGTGTTGTAGTTGCATTGGAGAACAAAACGACAAATTGAATTGTAGAGGGTGTCAAGTTTGCTAAGGTGGGTTTGAGGAGCCGAGCAATATACTATGTCTCCATAGTCAATAATTGGCATTAGCATCTGCTGTGCGATACGCTTTCTGACCAGGAGACTTAGGGAGGATTTGTAAAGTGCCCCTAGTTTGGCATAGGTCTTGGTTGTCAGGGTATCAATGTGCATCCCGAATGTTAAGTGGGAGTCAAACCATAAGCCCAGGTATTTAAAACTAGTGACAGGGGTTAGGGTGGTGTTAGCGTTGGTGCTAATCAGGAGCTCAGTCACTGGAAGCTTTAAAAATTTAGTCTTGGTCCCAAACACCATTGTTACCGTCTTGTCAGTGTTTAAAAACAGTTTGTACATTGATATAAACGTATGTTTGAGGGGCTCCTTAAAAACTATTGTGGTATTTTCTTTGACCTGGTTAATAATTGCCGCTCCTCTCCGAATCGTTGCTGGTTCTGCCCTTTAACACAGCGGCTTTCTGAAGGAAAGGGAGGTTATTTCTTGCTCTTGAAACTGCTATTACTCTTAATCATAATTTTGGGACAAGCTCACTTATAGGGTGAGTGCTTTCACTTTATTGCGTCACTTGGTGCATGCTGCCGCTGCTTTGTGTGTTGGTGTTGGTGTCGGGTCGTGGGCTGGGGGGCCGGCGCGGACTAGTTCGGTGCCTCCTGGCTGTGGTACGGTGTGTGTGATATGTTCTTTGTCTTTCCCGGTTTCCTAACTAATAACGCCAGCTTTTAATGGCCATGCTCTAGTACATCACACGTACTTTGTGGGGAAACGCCTCTGCCCCAGATTATTTATTTTCCCCTGAGTTTTGCTTCACCATACCACTCTAAGAAGCAGTCTTATAAAAGGTGTATTTTTTAATACATTCTCCCAGATTAAAAATAACTTGAATTAAAAAAAATAGACGTCAAATCAGAGTACCAAAAAAATCACATACATCGGTTGTCTTTCTAACTCTAAGAATTCGGGCCAAAATGTTTGTTTGGAACCAAAATTGTGGTTTAACTTCCAAATTCGTTGAAAACGTTTAGGTAGAGTAATATTTGAATTAGGTCGCTGACAGGTTTCTGTGCCAGTAGGTATTCCGTGGCTGAGAACGGCGATTAAGGCGCCTGTTGTGGTGAGAGCGCCCAGTTGAAATGTGGCAGAAAAGCTCCCGTAATGCTGGCGCACAGGGACGGGGAAAGTGCTTGGAAGCCTCCCTGGGGTTTAAGGAGTCGCACGGATGGGAGAGGACACAGGCCGGGGGGAAGCTGATGGGAAGCCTCACTCAAACAATAGCAGCAAATCAACAGATCCCAGACGTTAATCTTCTGACCCTTTCACTGCTGGAAAAATGAGCAGAGGAGATCACTATATTCTCATCACCTCCAGCCACAGAGGGGTTTAGTTGAAGACTTCCTTCCTAGCAAAACAGTACGGTGCCACTGGAGATTTGGTGTAGATTTCCCCTGCCAAGCCTGTCCTGTAAGTTTGCCTTGCGTGGCAGTTACCGCAGATTGTCCCGTCCTTCAGCTCCTGTGCTTTATTTTCACAGCTATCCATGGCTGAAAGTAATGTTCTCATTCCTGGGGGGAACTTTGTACAAGAGGCAGATGGCGTTTGCACACATGTACATGGCCCTATGCATTGTGTTTGTAACTTCAGTAATGTGATATTGGTCGGACAGTGACTAAAAGTCATTCATTTGCCATGAAGTTTAGTAGCTAAAAATGACACACATGATCTGAGGGGATGAGTTCAGAGGCTGTTTGACCAAATCCAGGCTACTGACTGATGGACAGCAGCATAACATACTCTGCTGCAAAAACACAGCCACAGGTGTCTGATGTCAGCTTGGCTGCTGGGTTTTTGGAAGCCTGCTCTCTGCAGGGTGCAACGTACGGGCAGCCTGCCTGGGTGCTGGGTTTGTGTAAGCGCAGAGTGCAGCGCGCGGGCAGCCTGCCTGGGTGCTGGGTTTGTGGGAGTGCAGCGCGCGGGCAGCCTGCCTGGGTGCTGGGTTTGTGGGAGTGCAGCGCGCGGGCAGCCTGCCTGGGTGCTGGGTGCTCGGTTTGTGGGAGTGCAGCGCGCGGGCAGCCTGCCTGGGTGCTGGGTTTGTGGGAGTGCAGCGTGCGGGCAGCCTGTCTGGGTGCTGGGTTTGTGGGAGTGGAGCGCGCGGGCAGCCTGTCTGGGTGCTGGGTTTGTGGGAGTGCAGCGCGCGGGCAGCCTGTCTGGGAGCTGGGTTTGTGGGAGTGCAGCGCGCGGGCAGCCTGTCTGGGTGCTGGGTTTGTGGAACCGCAGAGTGCAGCGCGCGGGCAGCCTGTCTGGGTGCTGGGTTTGTGGAAGCGCAGAGTGCAGCGCGCGGGCAGCCTGTCTGGACACTTGACTATAAAACGGCAGGGTTATTTTTATGCTTGGTTTGCCACATATTCCTTCCCCTCTGTGCAGCCTCTGCCCGCCCCTCTGTGCAGCCTCTGCCCGCCCCTCTCTGCAGCCCCTCTCTGCCCGCCCCTCTGTGCCGCCTCTGCCCGCCTCTGTTGGTGCCGCTTGTTTTTAATGGGATATTTTTGGGATTGTTCATGAGAATGGGCGTGACCTCACTGGTTCAATCTTCGAGCAATGCTGGGGGGGGGGATGATTAGTGCTGTAAGGCGAGTGGAAGCCATGTCTAACGTGTACAGCTAAAGTCTTAGGCTAGGTCCCCGCTGCAGCCGGCGGAGCGCGTTCGCGCCTCTCACCAGCCCCTTGCTTCCTCCCTGGCAGGCCCCGGTGACTCCTCGCTTCCTGGCCCTCTTAGTGCTTTGACACTTCAGCCAGCCGGGGATACAATTGGATTGTGCGGCGGTGCGCCAGGGAGCCAATGAAGAGGGGAGATCGCCGGCAGCTTATCATGAACAGGGGGTGGGGGGGTGGATATATCCAGGCACATTAAAATGTTCTCAAACCTCCTCTGCAGATCAGCGCACTTTATTCAATTCCTCTTTCCTTCTGTTTGAATGTAGAGACGTTAAACTGCATTTGTAACGGATTACAAAGGGTCACCGATTGGTACCTTACTGGCACGATTTCCGACCCACACCAGTTTTACTTAGAATGTTCTTACGAGCAAGAAAAACAAAAGGCTTGTGCTTTCTTCACCTGCCCTGTTCTGGCCACACCCCGCACCTAAAAAAGGCGCTGCCTACAGACATCGGTGAAGCGCTGTGCAGGACGTCCTGCGCGCGTGCTGCGGGACCGCCGCCTTACTCTGCACGGAGACTGACTATAAATGTTTGTGTTCCCGGTGCAAATGCTTGCCTTTGTGAATCCCGCTTTCAAGTAGAGGAGATGTTTGTAACTCCATGGATTTTTAAGTTGTGTACAATTGTGTATAATTAATGTACAAGTCGCAAACCCGCCAAACGTATCCATGGGTGTTTGTTACAAAAGTAGATGAATAATCACCAATCGTGCAATTTGACAATGTTTTAGTGGAAAGCGGTCACATCGGGGGGGCTGCGGTCACATCGGGGGGGCGGCGGTCTCATGGGGGAGCTGCGGTCACATCGGGGAGCAGCGGTCTCACTTTGCTGTGTGCGCAAATACGGAATAAAGAGAACTTTCCTGCCTTGCCTGCACAAGTACTTTCTTTCCCTTTGTATTTGTACAATGTCCCTCGGATTTTGCTCAGCCAGGATGTAAACCTCCCATACATTTTTTTTTTTTTTTTACTCTTTGAGACTTGTACAAAGCAGTGACAGTTCAGCAGTTCGGCGCCCAGCAGCTGGTACATCTGGGGCAGCGACTCCACCATTACTATGTGGCAGTAGCTGCCCACTAGAGGGATCACTGCTGCTTCTCACCCATGCCTGCTGTTTGATAGTTGTAGAGGGCAGAAGCGCATTTCCTCTCTTCCCTTCTCCGACTCATCGTCTTGTTCTGAATCCAGCCCTGGGAGAGGATCCAGAGAAGTGACAGCATGTTATGATGGGGTTACGGACGGGCTCCCTAATGGGCTTACTCTGTCTGTTATACTCATTACCGATTCTCTCATTCCCCCCCCCTCCCCCCTCATTCTCTCCGCTGCTGATTATTCCCTCCCCCCACCCCCCTAATTCTCTCAAGCTCGATTTCCCCCCTTTTATGACCCCGTTCTCAATGTTTTCTCAATTGTTCTGAGTTGGAGCCATGAAAATAATGCATGTTTAACCGGCGCCAGGAATTCTTTGTTTTCTTTTACGCGTGCTTGGCCTGAGCGTGGATTGTTCTGGGTCTTTGGGGGGAAATTCTGGTGTGGTCCTTGACTACAAAACCCAGAATGCTTTGCTTTATTTTCACACCACCACTTCTCAACCTCTGTCATGCAGGGACTCCTTTAGCAATAACTGAAGTCCCCAGGAATCGGCAGTGTGTTTTTTCATTGGCGTTTGACTGTTTTCTAATGTATCCGGTTAGTGTTTGTCTGTTTGAACATAAACTCTTAAGGAGTAGAATATGAAATGAATAACGTTCCTTTATTCAGGAGTATAAATTCTTGGGTTTGTGTTGCTACTACTGGTATATGACAATGTCTCTTGTATATCACTGCTGCACGTTTGTCAGGCCGTTGTCTGCCCCGTTGAGCTAACAATCTAATTGTTGGTGCCTACGGCACAAGGAGAGAAATGGCTCACGGTCACAAGAACAGCTGGTACTGGGATTCAAACCAGATTCCCTCTCTGAAGGAGGTGACATTAGCATGGAGCTCCCAGTCGTTCCATGGGCATGGAGTTGGCTGGTGCATGGCTGCTCCACTGCTCTTCATCCACAGTCCTAACAAGTTGGGTGACACGTAGCTGGCGCTCTATCGATTTGTTGCATTGGTTATAAAGCGGGTTAGGAGTGGGCTCCAGTGTTTAGTATCTGCTTTTCCAAGTCGCTATTCTAGATAAGAAGCGTGATGACCATATACATCCTTTTTTCTAGGCCCTTCCTGCTGAATGATGTCTTGTGTAATACCTCTCCGGCTCCCCCTCTGCTCTGCCCGAGTGTAGGTTTGGCCTTGCATGGTCTGCTTATAAAGGAAGTCCCCCTCTGGGGTATGGGAGTGTCTGGGCTTCCCAGGACTCTTTCTTGGCCTTCTGTATGTGTCTGGTAATCTATCCCAGCTGTGTTTCTGCATGGAATCTGGTCTCCACTCTTGCTTCTCTCTCACTCCTTTTGTTCCTTACTGAACAGCTGGGGGATTTCAGAGTAGGAGAGCTGAGGAGGTATTTTAGCTCTGGACTGGTGTTCAGCTAAATGTCCTTTAAGTCCAACAAGTTTCCAATTTGCTGTAGGAACCTAGCGTGTGCATGGATGTGTGGCTAGATCGCTATCATTAGACGGTACAATAACATTATGGCACTTTATGCTTTTAATAATTATAATAGTTTCTTGTATAGCGCTGGTAGCTTTACGCAGCGCTTTACAGAGACATTTTACAGACACTCCCTGCCCCGTGGAACTTGCAATCTGTTTTTGGTGCCCGAGGCACCGGGAGATAAAGTGACTTGCCCATGGTCACAAGGAGCCGACACTGGGAATTGTACCAGGTTCTGCTGCTTCACACTCAGTGCCAGTCAGCGTCTTTACTCACTGAGCCGCTGCTTCTCCCAGGTTCCCCTGCCTCACACTCAGTGCCAGTCAGTGTCTTTACTCACTGAGTTGCTCCTTCTCCCAGGTTCCCCTGCGTCACACTCAGTGCCAGTCAGTGTCTTTACTCACTGAGCCGCTCCTTCTCCCAGGTTCCCCTGCTTCACACTCAGTGCCAGTCAGTGTCGTTACTCACTGAGCCGCTGCTTCTCCCAGGTTCCCCTGCCTCACACTCAGTGCCAGTCAGTGTCTTTACTCACTGAGTTGCTCCTTCTCCCAGGTTCCCCTGCGTCACACTCAGTGCCAGTCAGTGTCTTTACTCACTGAGCCGCTCCTTCTCCCAGGTTCCCCTGCTTCACACTCAGTGCCAGTCAGTGTCTTTACTCACTGAGCCGCTCCTTCTCCCAGGTTCCCCTGCCTCACACTCAGTGCCAGTCAGTGTCTGTACTCACTGAGCCGCTCCTCCTCTCTCTTGGTGAAGAATGCTAGCACCTTTTAAAAAATAAACTGCAAAATAGTGCTAACTTTTTTTTTCTGTTCATTTAATAAAGAACCGTGTAACCGCCAAACACAGATCCATGCTAGCACCGACGTGATGCCTTGTGGTAGTGCCGGTTTATCATTAACCATTAGAAGAGCATTTGAGAGTTAGAAGTTGAGGGGGATAATAAACGTATTCTTAGCTGGAGCAGATTATGTTTTGGGGGGGGGGGGGGCGGAGGTTTGAGGCGCTTTATATACCCGCATATAAACGTCCGCTTGACGCAGTCACTGATGGTAGTTTGTGCGCACATGTATTTCCCCGGCTTTGTTTAACCATTCCACCGCCAACGAGTCCGGCTCGCTGTTACTGTGACAGACTGCCCGCTCCCATCACACCCCCTCCTCCTTTTTAATTAAATGTGATTGGGTGGTGTGATTTAGGAACGCTGACCGTATAGTGACTGGCCGCTGCTCACACCTCCCAGGTATCCAGTGTAGGAAAGGTTTTTTGGGAACCTCTTGTCCATGTTATGCTGGGACCGCCGCCTGAGGTGCGAGCCTCCTCATGTTTAGTTATGTGGTTGCTACGTCGCACTCACTGTTGGCGCTAGACTTTTATATTTGCGGTTCTGTAAATTGCTTTGCGGAGAGCCGTGGGACTCTGCAGCTTACGTGCAAAAGGCCCTGTGGCAAAGGGTCAGATGTGCGGTATCTCCTTCCACCCTGAAGCAGCGTGTAGGTGCAGAACGCCCGTGTGTTTCCCCCCACCCCCCCCCCCCCCGGATAATGTAATGAGACTGTTTCTCTCTCCCCCCCCCCACAATGGGTTAGTATATTAGTACTTCTTGAATTAAAGTTGGGATTAGGACTGCTGGAGATCTTGTGTTATATAGTGGGTTGTTTTTATTGCAAGTGGCCTCCGACTTTTTAGGTTGTTAGTGGTTTCTCTTGCAGTGCGCGTTTCCGCGTGGGTCGGGTGCGCGTTTCCGGGTGGGTCGGGTGCGCGTTTCCGCGTGGGTGCACCTTTTTATTGCTTTGGGCCATTTCACTTGGTATATGAGGAACTCCGTGTTCTCGTCTGATTACACGGCGCGCTGACGCTCCCCCCTCTGCTGATCGTATTTCCGCTCATTACTGGATTTATTGTTACTGCTACAGCCTGTCTGTGTCGTCTTGCCAGGTCAGAGGTCACAAGTGCGTCTGCCATCGTGGGTACAGCTGCTCCTGTGAAGGCGGCACACATGCCAAACATTACTCCTGGGACCCTGCTTTGTGGTATTCTGCGATACAAGAACAAGTCATACACCACACACCCCTGTATCACTGCCGAACAAGTACACACACCGTGAGAGCGAGTGCCATGGGATGCGAACTACCGAAGCCAAAATAAAATACACAAGATAATGGCAGCACCTTGGCATTAAGTGAAAGAATGTTTCATAGTTGGTGCAAATTAATGTCCCTGACTCAGACTTTCATTTAATGCAACAATCCCTCCCAAATATCGAGGCACAGTAAACCAAAACATTATTAAAGTTCTCTGAGCCCTATATTTTATATAAACTTTTCCTTTGAACTCCTGTTACACACCCTGAGTTGTTAAGGAGCTAACCCATTATTTCCTATATATGAAATGACGCACTTTTTTTTTTTCCTATACCCAGTAGAAATTGGAGCTTGATCTATCTGAGGCGCTCCGTAATGAGAGAGGGGTGTGAGAAGCATTGTACAAGCATTGCTGAAAGGCGGCATTAGCAAGCAATGTGTTTTCGGGAGTAGAGTATGAAAGGGACGGCACCTTTTCAGGTGAGGCCACGCTGTGCAGGCACGGCGTCCTGCGGGCATGTACAAGACCCCGGCTACTTGTTTGTAATGTGACCTCCGCATCCTGTCTCACGGGATCCTTACCAAGCTGACCTTTACACTCCGACCTTGGTGCTGGCCTCGCTCCTTGGGACTCGCAGGTGGGGGCTGCTGAGTGACGAGGATTCCCTAGGAGCCCCTCACCCCCCAGCCATCTCAGGAATCAAAGGGCTGGAATGTGTTTGTTGGGCAAGATTGGGGAATGTTGACCCTGACAGCTACTACTCACTCGCCTGTTAATGAGCTAACAGGCGAGTAATGGGAGAGACTACTTGCGCTCTGACCTGTGAGTCTGCAGCGGTCAGTCTGTAGCGAATATTTTGATATAAACATATTATCCGTGCCATCCCTAATGATCCAAATAAAAACACTGGTGTATTGTCTTCTCGGCCTGTACACTCCCTGCAGAGATTTACTTGTATCTGCTGTTTTCCAGAGAGTTTCTTCTTTGGGGAGTCGGAGAACTTGCATCTAATTTCTCACCGGAAGTTATTGTTTTCATGGCTCTTAATTAAATCTGTATTGTATGATTTGATGGGAAAATAAGAAACCGGTTCTGCTGTGGCTTCCTGTGCCTTTCCCAAACCCTTTTTTTTGGGGGAGTGTTGCTACTTTACACTTTTTTCTCTGTGATATAATGTTCCGGTTATTATACTTTGTATGCCGTGACGATGCTTTGTGCTGGAGAGTTTGGGGGAAAGTATAAATCTCAGAAGTATTCCTTGGCGACAGGAAGAGCACGTCCCCTCCTCACTGCGTGCGTAGACATCATGAGGGTGACCCGCATGGCGGCTCTGTATTTGGCACACATGTGACACAGGTGGTTTCTTCACCTGGAGGTTGACACGCATTAGGTATGCGGTGGTCACGCCTGTCGGTTACCAATCAACACGCCATTCAGCACACAACCTGTCTCCATTGAATTTGCAAAACAAAAATGGAAGCGTTGTGTGGGAATTTCCTGCAGTTATTCCCGAGTCTGAATCGATGGGAGAAACTTGGATCTGTGACTTGTGACTTGGTCATTGTATTGTTTGGTGGGTCTGTATCCTTCGCCCCCCCCCCCCCCCCCCTCCTCAAAGGAACCAAGAGGTGCACAGGGAATATTAGAGTAGGAGTTGGGTTTTCCACTTCAGAGATCAGGATCTTAACTTTATTCCCTTTTCCCCCCTTTGTCCTGTGAACTTCCCAATTTCTTGGCCTGGGGGCTTTGGCTCCCTAAGCTTGCTGTGTGCAGTGTCATTAGCTGGCCGCTTTGCCCTGTGAAGCCTGGGTCCTGCCGACTCCATACTCGGGATCAGGTTTGGAAATGACTAATTAGGTGCCTGCAAATTGTAACGATAACAGCTGCTGCTGCCCCCTCTCCCACCGCACCCCCATTGAGGCAGGTGCACATCAGGGGTTAAGTGACAGGTGCTGCCCCTCACCATACAACCAGATCAGCCCCCTAATTAGCCATTAACCCCTTGCTTGCTAAAGATGTAAGACTTTCCTCACCTCAGGGTTTTGTGTGTGTTTAGGGCATTACTGGAATGCAGGGAGGGGAGGGGGGATGTCTGGGATGGCTTCTCTCGGTAAAGGAAGCTGTAGGTGGCGATGGTTTGGCAGGAATAATGTTCCTTTTCATGCTGGATTCCTGTATTTGAGCTGCAGTAGATGTTCCAGATTCTGGTTCTTGCTCAGATGTTGCTTAAAGCCGGGATGTGGGTCCTTCCAGTGACAGTGGTAACACACAGCACCTCCCTGCACACGGCTTTGCTGTCCCCTCACCTCGGGTTGGAGGGGGACGTGAATGGAAGGTTAGAAATTCAGCGTGTTGGCTTTGTGATGCAAATGTCTCTGCTGATGCACGTTGGGGAAGGTGGCCTTCTCCCCATGCCTTTCTCTCCCTCCTCTTAGTTCCTTCAGATCCTGCTCGGAGCAGGAGACCCCGCAGTTTGTTTTAAAATCCCCTCTTATGTGTGGGGCTTAGTGGGAAGGAGGAGGTGGGCTCCCCCTGTCTGTCACTCCGCCTGCTTCTCATCTCCCTGCGTCTCCGCGCAGAGGACCTCTCCCAGCTCACAATAGACAGACACTAATTGGATTGGAGACGCTCTCTCTCCCTGTACAATGGGGGCAGGTCTGTCACGGTGTCTCCCAAATCCTGCCGCCAGAAAAAGCGGGCCTGCAATCTGTGAGCACGGACGGTTTCCAGAACAGCCAAAGGCTGCTCTTTTAACCCCTTTGCTGCCAGGCTAGTGTGCGGACACTGTACGTGCGTGTTTAGACGGTTACATGTACCCTTCTTGCTGTCATGGCCGACGTTCCCCAGTTTGCTTTCTGAGAATTCGTATTGTTAAACATTTCTAGGAACTCTTAAAGATGGCCGTGCTAACTTCCTTCTGAACTCTGACCTTATCCCTGCTGTAGTTTGGGGGTGGGGGTGGGGGGGGGGGGGTATAGAGGTATAAGCCGTTCCCTACAGCAGCTTCTGCTGCTTCCGTGTTTTGTTAAACACGGGTCAGTTTATTTTTCTCTTTGCGTTTTCCTGAGTCGGTGACATTCACATTAATATCTTCACATTCAGCCTCTTTATTATGTACAGATTATTGCGCGCTCCTATTCACGATAAATACGCGCTGTCCGTACTTCTAACCTATTCATTGACACCATTTTATTCCATGGCCCCCGTATGGTAAATGCTTTTATATACGAGAGAGAAAGTACTGGGGGATTAGTTGAAACTGGTCTTAAAGTATGAAACTGATACAGTATTGCCAATTAAAGCAAACCTTGTGTTTAAACCATTGAAACGAGCCCTCTGGCTGCCTTTTCTATCATTGGAGTAAGTAATGGAAGTGCTCTGTGTGCTGTCTGCGGTTAGTCTTTCTGTCCCCTTGGCAAAGTTTTAGTAGCTGCTTAGGATGTGGAGAATTTGCTTTTGGGTTCCGCATAGAAGAGATAATGTGCACAGACCTCTCTGCTTTCGCCGTGCCGTGTAGGGGGAGGTTCGCCATGTAGGGGGAGGTTCAATGCTATGAAATGAATGGGATCGGTGTTTGTTACAAGGCTCCGGCTTTATATTGTACGTGAGTGGCACTGCAGCTTGGAGGCCTGTCTCTGTGACTGACGACAGAGGGTTGCAGGGTCAGAGAGGGGCCCGGTGGGGCGGCTTTGACTCTCCTGTCAGAATGAGAGCTCACCTCAGCGCTCTACTGCTGACCCTCGCTCTGTGCCAGTCTCGCACACTCGACCGTCAGCTGTCACCTTGTCGCATGCTGTAGCAGATTAAGGCGCGAGTCTGTCCCAGTGTCCCTCGCGGAGTGCTCCTGCTGTCTGACGTCATTCATTTGCAGAAGTAACAGGAGCGTGCGCCCAGTGAGTTCAGACCGGGACCCGCAGTGCCGCGCTGCCTTAACCCTTACTCTGTGAGCATTGATACTTCATCCTCAGCATGGGCTGGGTAGTGCTGGGCAGGGAGCGTGAACACAGGACCAGGTGTGTGCATTATATTAAAGGGGTGGAGAACTTTCTCTCCCTTCTCACTAGTGGGTGGTGCGCACTATTCTTCTGCGGGTTGTTTTTATTCTCTGGTTTTCCCTGTACCCCCTCCCCTCTGTGTGAGCCCCCCATCCCCTCTGTGTGAGCCCCCTATCCCCTCCGTGTCAGCCCCCCCTCCCAGCTTGGCTTTTCTGAATACAGCACCTCCCTCCTCCGTCCTTTTCATTAAACCCCGTCTTGTTCTCCTTGGAGGCTCATGAGAGAGGGTGGGGGCTCTGAGATTTGTCATGGTCCCTGCACTTTATCCATCTCTTGGAAATAAAGAAATTGGAAGGGTACTGGGGGTGGGTAATGCCCCTCTCCCGCCCCCTGTCACTCTCACATGGAGCCCTCTCACTCTCAATGAGTTTCTCAATAGAAACCTGCAGTAATTGGATGCAAATTATACAGAGGGAGCCTGAGGCGGTGTGGAATTCCTTTAGGGGGACGGGAGACCAGGGGATAATTAAGATGGCAGGAATTAGGATGGGGAACTTGAAGAGAAGGTTGGGACAAGCATTCATCTGGTTTTTAATCCCTATATTGTGTGGGCACTGCAGCACCCCACCTGCACAGAGTTCGTGTGTGTGTGTGTGTGTGTGTGTGTGTGTGTGTGTGTGTGTGTGTGTGTGTGTGTGTGTGTGTGTGTGTGTGTGTGTGTGTGTGTGTGTGTGTGTGTGTGTGTGTGTGCGCACCTGCAGTGCTATACATAGTGGATTGCATAAATCCTGGACGGGGAAGGAGTTGGGGCGCTACCTCCTCCCCCCCCCCCCCCAGTGACCCCGATTTATATGCACAGGACTCCTGGCCCACTCAGGTAAGCCTACAACATCCCACTGGTATATTGGGGGGTTGGCTGTGTGGATCAGGGAATGGCGTGTCCCCCTTATGTTCAGTGCTGTGCACAATACTATCCCAGGAGAGGAGTATAGGGACAGGTCTTGCTGTATTGGCCTCTCTTGTGGTGAATGGTGTCATTTGTGGCTGTGGGGGGGGCGGGAAGTGTAGCTGCTCTGAAACCCCCCAATTGCCTCTGAAATACAGACACGTCTGAGCCGCGAGTGTTAGCGCTGAGCGAGGGTGGGGACAGAAGGGAACAGGTGCGGAGTTACAGCAGCTGCTGAATATGGGGTGAGGGGATTAACCCCTTAACTTCAGGAAGGGAGGCGAGCACAACATACAAACTTCAACCTGTTTGCTGCCAAAGAGACCTGGAACCCCCTTCCCCCCCCCCCCCCCCACAAACCAGCTCTAGTAAAGTTATTACTTGTTTATTTTTGAATCCTTGCCGAGCAGAGATATGGGGCCAACTAGCCAGTGTAATAATTACAGCTTGCATTAATAATCGGCAGCTCTAGGTTACAAATCTCTTTGCATTGGTACGGAGTCAGGCGTGGGGGGGGGGGGGGGGAGAAGAGAATCGTGGGTTACTGTGCCGATTTACCGTTCTGTGCAATGTCTGCCTCTCGGACGCCCCATGTTGGTTTGGGGGTACAGGGATCACGATGGGTAGGACTGTTCAATACTTGAATGAGTTGGGGTGCAGTTACAGTGGGGGTGACTGGCGGATTCGCCCGTCCTGGCTTCCTTGGCTTGGTTGTGTTGGTAGCACAGATGTATGAGGTGGGGGTTACCTGTTGTATGCTAAAGTCTGTGCCCTGTTTGGGAAGAGTAATTTCATCCGTGTGTCACACAGCGCACTTCATAGCGGGCATCTGCCGAGTGACATTTAATCTGCCCGCGCCAGGGTTCAGGGTGTTTCTCACACCTGGTGACTGGATCGGGGGCCCTGAGGTGAGGAGGCCGGGAAGAGCAGTGCGCTCACACGCATGTGCGTTACATTAAACTACTCACAAGTATATGTCAAGTAACACGTGTGTGTATATATACTGTACTTACTGGCCTACATATACTGCTGTGTATGTGCTAAAATAATTACATTGATTGTAATGTCTGTGCGCGTGTCTGTATACAATATATATTTATTTATAAATATTTTACCAGGAAGTAATACATTGAGATTTGTATGGTTAAATAATAAATAACATACATGTGATGTACGTAGAACATCTCACTACTTCATACATTGAAATGCACTCCCTCTCCTCCCTTAAACCCTGCGCTGCTCCTCTCTGCGGGGGATTCAGCCCCACGCAGGGAATGAGGTAAGAGGGAGGGGTCAGGAAGGCCTTTCTTTTCAGGCGCAGTTAGAGGAGGAGTGAGAGGGGCGACATGGGCAGAAAGAGAAGGTTCTTGACAGGAAATGACAGGAACGGAACAAAACCCCTAAGCAGAGTGATTGACAGGCCCAATTTTAATTGGGTCTGGAAAGGAGACAATGAGGCTCAGGCCTGTCCGATGCACGCGGGCGATCCCGCGGGAACACGGGGCTAGGAGACCCTTGGGGGTGAACGCGTGTGAGGAAGGCCCCACAAGTTAGAGCTTTCTTGGGAATGCCCAGTGTGTTTCTTATCTCCAATCTTCTAGTTCACACGCCGTTTTGTTCAAAAACCCGTACACTATACAGATATATCTGCACCGAAACACCAGGTTGGTTAAAGGAAGGGGTGGACGGTGCTTACATTTTACTGTATGTGATCAGTCCCAGATTGCTCCTGTTCTGTCCCTGTAGGGGGCTCCGGGCAGGAGGTGCTGTGACTGTTCCACCCCCTTCCTATCTGTGCATCCACATCGGCCTGTACATATAACCCCTTTGAAGCTCCATTTAGCCGTATTTTTGAAATCGCCTTAATATGTGGCTTACGTGTAAACCCCTGTGCTTGTTCTATTAAAGGGGATTCGTAATGGTCACCGGTACAAATGTGACGCAGGTTCCCCGCATGGGGTGGGTGCGTCGCAGGTTCCCCGCATGGGGTGGGTGCGTCGCAGGTTCCCCGCACGGGGTGGGTGCGTCGCAGGTTCCCCGCACAGGGTGGGTGCGTCGCAGGTTCCCCGCACGGGGTGGGTGCGTCGCAGGTTTCCCGCACGGAAGGGATGGGTGCGTCGCAGGTTCCCCGCACGGAAGGGGTGGGTGCGTCGCAGGTTCCCCGCACGGAAGGGGTGGGCGCGTCGCAGGTTCCCCGCACGGAAGGGGTGGGCGCGTTGCAGGTTCCCCGCACGGAAGGGGTGGGCGCGTCGCAGGTTCCCCGCACGGAAGGGGTGGGCGCGTCGCAGGTTCCCCGCACGGAAGGGGTGGGCGCGTTGCAGGTTCCCCGCACGGAAGGGGTGGGCGCGTCGCAGGTTCCCCGCACGGAAGGGGTGGGTGCGTCGCAGGTTTCCCGCACGGAAGGGGTGGGTGCGTCGCAGGTTTCCCGCACGGAAGGGGTGGGTGCGTCGCAGGTTTCCCGCACGGAAGGGGTGGGCGCGTCGCAGGTTTCCCGCACGGAAGGGGTGGGCGCGTCGCAGGTTCCCCGCACGGCGTGGGTGCGTCGCAGGTTCCCCGCCCGGAAGGGGTGGGCGCGTCGCAGGTTCCCCGCACGGAAGGGGTGGGTGCGTCGCAGGTTCCCCGCACGGGGTGGGTGCGTCGCAGGTTCCCCGCACGGGGTGGGTGCGTCGCAGGTTCCCCGCACGGGGTGGGTGTGTCGCAGGTTCCCCGCACGGGGTGGGTGCGTCGCAGGTTCCCCGCACGGGGCGGGTGCGTCGCAGGTTCCCCGCACGGAAGAGGCGGGTGCGTCGCAGGTTCCCCGCACGGGGTGGGTGCGTCGCAGGTTCCCCGCACGTAAGGGGCGGGTGCGTCGCAGGTTCCCCGCACGTAAGGGGCGGGTGCGTCGCAGGTTCCCCGCACGTAAGGGGCGGGTGAGTCGCAGGTTCCCCGCACGTAAGGGGCGGGTGCGTCGCAGGTTCCCCGCACGTAAGGG
The DNA here is from genome assembly GCF_040206685.1 of Ascaphus truei. NCBI lineage: Eukaryota > Metazoa > Chordata > Amphibia > Anura > Ascaphidae > Ascaphus > Ascaphus truei. The sequence goes on from NC_134498.1 coordinate 52,377,072, forward strand.
GCGGGTGCGTCGCAGGTTCCCCGCACGTAAGGGGCGGGTGCGTCGCAGGTTCCCCGCACGGAAGGGGTGGGTGCGTCGCATTTTCCCCGCACGGAAGGGGTGGGTGCTGTGTTTAGCACTGAGTGATGTGCCCAATTCCTGAGCTGTATAAGCAAAGGCGTTGATGTCATCGCAGGAGTGTTTTTGTTTTGCGCTCCCTTGGAGGTGAGCTGCTGCCGTTCGGGAGGGGAACATGCAGGGCTGCTGGGAAAGGGGAGGCATTGGGCATGGGAGAGAGGGGTGAGAGGGAGCAAAGGTTACCATAGAAACCAGTTTCTGCCTCACTGGTGCATCTTGTAAACCCATTTAGAAAGCAGAAAGTGGGTGTGTAGGGAGCAAATCAATAGCGGCCGGTGTGTGAAAGAGAAGAGGGCTTAAGTGTGCCTGTGAGTGGGGAGCTCGGTGAATAAGCACGGAGCACAGGCACAAAGGGAGCTCTGCCGGCCCCTTGTCTCGGACAGTCCATTAAGACTTGCCCTTTCACCCCCGCACAATTGAGCTGTGCTTGTCTCAAGTATGCGGGCTGGTTCTTTCTCCCAGTCCTGGCCTCTGGGTGCGGTTTTTAATTAGCGGGGCCGGGGTTTGGTTCTCACAGTAATGATGCGCCCCGCCCTAGTTTTATACCTCGCAGCATAAAATATCTAATAACGTTGCGGAAGTGACACAGAGGGGGGGGGGCTGCTTTTATCGGGGGTCTCTAACGTAGCCCCTGGAAAATGATCACTGTGCTACACACTGATGCCGTCTCTCCTGGGCCTCCGGACAGGCTCTCTGTACCATGTACGGTTCTTATCACGACATGTTGCCCAGACCTTTGCGTGGTTACAGGTTGTGGGATGTTGCCGCTCCCTGCCTGGCAGGCTGCCTGGGAATACTCTCTGAGCACAAACGCCAGCAACTAGGTTGTTAAAACAATTGTCAGGCACACGAGGTCCTATCCAGCCCTGTATGGGGAACAGGGAAGCTCAGGCACACGAGATCCTATCCAGCCCTGTATGGGGAACAGGGAAGCTCAGCACACGAGATCCTATCCAGCCCTGTATGGGGAACAGGGAAGCTCAGGCACACGAGATCCTATCCAGCCCTGTATGGGGAACAGGGAAGCTCAGGCACACGAGGTCCTATCCAGCCCTGTATGGGGAACAGGGAAGCTCGGGCACACGAGGTCCTATCCAGCCCTGTATGGGGAACAGGGAAGCTCAGCACACGAGATCCTATCCAGCCCTGTATGGGGAACAGGGAAGCTCGGGCACACGAGGTCCTATCCAGCCCTGTATGGGGAACAGGGAAGCTCAGGCACACGAGGTCCTATCCAGCCCTGTATGGGGAACAGGGAAGCTCGGGCACACGAGGTCCTATCCAGCCCTGTATGGGGAACAGGGAAGCTCAGCACACGAGATCCTATCCAGCCCTGTATGGGGAACAGGGAAGCTCGGGCACACGAGGTCCTATCCAGCCCTGTATGGGGAACAGGGAAGCTCAGCACACGAGATCCTATCCAGCCCTGTATGGGGAACAGGGAAGCTCAGGCACACGAGATCCTATCCAGCCCTGTATGGGGAACAGGGAAGCTCAGGCACACGAGGTCCTATCCAGCCCTGTATGGGGAACAGGGAAGCTCGGGCACACGAGGTCCTATCCAGCCCTGTATGGGGAACAGGGAAGCTCAGCACACGAGATCCTATCCAGCCCTGTATGGGGAACAGGGAAGCTCGGGCACACGAGGTCCTATCCAGCCCTGTATGGGGAACAGGGAAGCTCAGGCACACGAGGTCCTATCCAGCCCTGTATGGGGAACAGGGAAGCTCGGGCACACGAGGTCCTATCCAGCCCTGTATGGGGAACAGGGAAGCTCAGCACACGAGATCCTATCCAGCCCTGTATGGGGAACAGGGAAGCTCGGGCACACGAGGTCCTATCCAGCCCTGTATGGGGAACAGGGAAGCTCAGCACACGAGATCCTATCCAGCCCTGTATGGGGAACAGGGAAGCTCAGGCACACGAGATCCTATCCAGCCCTGTATGGGGAACAGGGAAGCTCAGGCACACGAGGTCCTATCCAGCCCTGTATGGGGAACAGGGAAGCTCGGGCACACGAGGTCCTATCCAGCCCTGTATGGGGAACAGGGAAGCTCAGCACACGAGATCCTATCCAGCCCTGTATGGGGAACAGGGAAGCTCGGGCACACGAGGTCCTATCCAGCCCTGTATGGGGAACAGGGAAGCTCAGGCACACGAGGTCCTATCCAGCCCTGTATGGGGAACAGGGAAGCTCGGGCACACGAGGTCCTATCCAGCCCTGTATGGGGAACAGGGAAGCTCAGCACACGAGATCCTATCCAGCCCTGTATGGGGAACAGGGAAGCTCGGGCACACGAGGTCCTATCCAGCCCTGTATGGGGAACAGGGAAGCTCAGCACACGAGATCCTATCCAGCCCTGTATGGGGAACAGGGAAGCTCAGGCACACGAGATCCTATCCAGCCCTGTATGGGGAACAGGGAAGCTCAGGCACACGAGGTCCTATCCAGCCCTTTATGGGGAACAGGGAAGCTCGGGCACACGAGGTCCTATCCAGCCCTGTATGGGGAACAGGGAAGCTCAGCACACGAGATCCTATCCAGCCCTGTATGGGGAACAGGGAAGCTCGGGCACACGAGGTCCTATCCAGCCCTGTATGGGGAACAGGGAAGCTCAGGCACACGAGGTCCTATCCAGCCCTGTATGGGGAACAGGGAAGCTCGGGCACACGAGGTCCTATCCAGCCCTGTATGGGGAACAGGGAAGCTCAGCACACGAGATCCTATCCAGCCCTGTATGGGGAACAGGGAAGCTCGGGCACACGAGGTCCTATCCAGCCCTGTATGGGGAACAGGGAAGCTCAGCACACGAGATCCTATCCAGCCCTGTATGGGGAACAGGGAAGCTCAGGCACACGAGATCCTATCCAGCCCTGTATGTATGGCTTTATTTGTATAGCGCCATAAAATGTACATAGCGCTTCACAGTAGTAATACATGTCATATAAATAACAAATAGAAATAACAGATCATGGGAATAAGTGCTTCAGACATACTGTAAAAGTAACATTAAGGAAGGAGTCCCTGCTCCGAGGAGCTTACAATCTAATTGGTAGGTAGGGAGAACGTACAGAGACAGTAGGAGGGAATACTAGTAAGTGCGTCTGCAGGGGGCCAAGCTTTGTGTCATGTGTCCATGATTATCCAGTGCTACTCATATGCTTCTTTAAGCAGATGTGTCTTAAGGTGGGTCTTAAAGGTGGATAGCGAGGGGGCTAGTCGGGTATTGAGGGGAAGGGCATTCCAGAGGTGTGGGGCAGTCAGTGAGAAAGGTTTAAGGCGGGAGAGAGCTTTAGATACAAAGGGGGTAGAAAGAAGACATCCTTGAGAAGAACGCAAGAGTCGTGATGGTGCATAGCGAGAAATTAGGGCTGAGATGTAATGAGGGGCAGAAGAATGTAAAGCTTTAAAAGTGAGCAGTAGAATTCCCCTGTATGGGGAACAGGGAGCTCAGGCACACGAGATCCTATCCAGCCCTGTATGGGGAAGCTCAGGCACACGAGGTCCTATCCAGCCCTGTATGGGGAAGCTCAGGCACACGAGATCCTATCCAGCCCTGTATGGGGAACAGGGAAGCTCAGGCACACGAGATCCTATCCAGCCCTGTATGGGGAAGCTCAGGCACACGAGATCCTATCCAGCCCTGTATGGGGAAGAGGGAAGCTCAGGCACACGAGATCCTATCCAGCCCTGTATGGGGAAGCTCAGGCACACGAGATCCTATCCAGCCCTGTATGGGGAACAGGGAAGCTCAGGCACACAAGGTCCTATCCAGCCCTGTATGGGGAACAGGGAAGCTCAGGCACACGAGATCCTATCCAGCCCTGTATGGGGAACAGGGAAGCTCAGGCACACAAGGTCCTATCCAGCCCTGTATGGGGAACAGGGAAGCTCAGGCACACGAGATCCTATCCAGCCCTGTATGGGGAACAGGGAAGCTCAGGCACACGAGATCCTATCCAGCCCTGTATGGGGAACAGGGAAGCTCAGGCACACGAGATCCTATCCAGCCCTGTATGGGGAACAGGGAAGCTCAGGCACACAAGATCCTATCCAGCCCTGTATGGGGAAGCTCAGGCACACGAGATCCTATCCAGCCCTGTATGGGGAACAGGGAAGCTCAGGCACACAAGATCCTATCCAGCCCTGTATGGGGAACAGGGAAGCTCGGGCACACGAGATCCTATCCAGCCCTGTATGGGGAACAGGGAAGCTCAGGCACACGAGATCCTATCCAGCCCTGTATGGGGAACAGGGAGCTCAGGCACACGAGATCCTATCCAGCCCTGTATGGGGAAGCTCAGGCACACGAGATCCTATCCAGCCCTGTATGGGGAAGCTCAGGCACACGCGATCCTATCCAGCCCTGTATGGGGAAGAGGGAAGCTCAGGCACACGAGATCCTATCCAGCCCTGTATGGGGAACAGGGAAGCTCGGGCACACGAGATCCTATCCAGCCCTGTATGGGGAAGCTCAGGCACACGAGATCCTATCCAGCCCTGTATGGGGAAGCTCAGGCACACGAGATCCTATCCAGCCCTGTATGGGGAACAGGGAAGCTCAGGCACACGAGATCCTATCCAGCCCTGTATGGGGAAGCTCAGGCACACGAGATCCTATCCAGCCCTGTATGGGGAAGAGGGAAGCTCAGGCACACGAGATCCTATCCAGCCCTGTATGGGGAAGCTCAGGCACACGAGATCCTATCCAGCCCTGTATGGGGAACAGGGAAGCTCAGGCACACAAGGTCCTATCCAGCCCTGTATGGGGAACAGGGAAGCTCAGGCACACGAGATCCTATCCAGCCCTGTATGGGGAACAGGGAAGCTCAGGCACACGAGATCCTATCCAGCCCTGTATGGGGAACAGGGAAGCTCAGGCACACGAGATCCTATCCAGCCCTGTATGGGGAACAGGGAAGCTCAGGCACACGAGATCCTATCCAGCCCTGTATGGGGAACAGGGAGCTCAGGCACACGAGATCCTATCCAGCCCTGTATGGGGAAGCTCAGGCACACGAGATCCTATCCAGCCCTGTATGGGGAAGCTCAGGCACACGAGATCCTATCCAGCCCTGTATGGGGAAGCTCAGGCACACGCGATCCTATCCAGCCCTGTATGGGGAAGAGGGAAGCTCAGGCACACGAGATCCTATCCAGCCCTGTATGGGGAACAGGGAAGCTCAGGCACACAAGATCCTATCCAGCCCTGTATGGGGAACAGGGAAGCTCAGGCACACAAGATCCTATCCAGCCCTGTATGGGGAAGCTCAGGCACACGAGATCCTATCCAGCCCTGTATGGGGAACAGGGAAGCTCAGGCACACGAGATCCTATCCAGCCCTGTATGGGGAAGCTCAGGCACACGAGATCCTATCCAGCCCTGTATGGGGAAGCTCAGGCACACGAGATCCTATCCAGCCCTGTATGGGGAAGCTCAGGCACACGAGATCCTATCCAGCCCTGTATGGGGAAGCTCAGGCACACGAGATCCTATCCAGCCCTGTATGGGGAACAGGGAAGCTCAGGCACACAAGATCCTATCCAGCCCTGTATGGGGAAGCTCAGGCACACGAGATCCTATCCAGCCCTGTATGGGGAAGCTCAGGCACACGAGATCCTATCCAGCCCTGTATGGGGAAGCTCAGGCACACGAGATCCTATCCAGCCCTGTATGGGGAAGCTCAGGCACACGAGATCCTATCCAGCCCTGTATGGGGAACAGGGAAGCTCAGGCACACGAGATCCTATCCAGCCCTGTATGGGGAACAGGGAAGCTCAGGCACACGAGATCCTATCCAGCCCTGTATGGGGAACAGGGAAGCTCAGGCACACAAGATCCTATCCAGCCCTGTATGGGGAAGCTCAGGCACACGAGATCCTATCCAGCCCTGTATGGGGAAGCTCAGGCACACGAGATCCTATCCAGCCCTGTATGGGGAAGCTCAGGCACACGAGATCCTATCCAGCCCTGTATGGGGAAGCTCAGGCACACGAGATCCTATCCAGCCCTGTATTTATTTATTTATAAAATATTTTACCAGGAAGTAATACATTGAGAGTTACCTCTCGTTTTCAAGTATGCCCTGGGCACAGAGTAAAACAAATAATACATGGTTACAAGTACAGTTACATAAATGAGCAGAGTATACATTATATACAAGACATTGCATGCACAGTTACAGATAATATATATTACGGGCGTATGAAACAGTTACAGACCAGGTTAAAATGTGAGACAGGCTTAGATTTGAAAGAACTTAGCCTGGTGGTGGATGTGAGAGTCTCTGGTAGGTTGTTACAGTTTTGGGGTGCACGGTAGGAGAAGGAGGAGCGGCCGGATACTTTGTTGAGCCTTGGGACCATGTATGGGGAAGAGGGAAGCTCAGGCATACAAGAGACTGGGCCGGGTTTATTGGCATAGGAGCCCCATTGTGCCCCTTGTGGCAAGTCTGAGAACTGCATCTCATGCCTTCTCCAATTGACATTATCGGTTACACGGGAACGCTTACACCGTTCCGATGCATCCTGGCCAGCCCGTACATTGGGATAACACATGTACAGTATGAGCATTTACTTATCCTGGCCCTGCTGCTCCCCACAGATAGGTTTAGGTACCCCCAAGTACAGACTTCATAGGCAACAACCCTTTAATTCTTGCATATTAAGTAGACACCTGGGAGGTTGAGAGCTCTGGACACTGCGGGAGCTGCACGGTCTCTTGCAGCACTGAAGGGGTTAAGAGGCTCTTGTTTAATATTTTTGTGTTCCCTGAGAATTGTCCTTTTTGTGACATTGGGTATTTTGCACATCCTGGCACCAGTCAATGACTCCATGAGTATTCGAGGGGTTTTATATTGGGATAGAAGCAACGTGTTGCTCGGCACACCCTGTAAGGACCAGTCCAACCTTGCAGGCTGGGTCCTGTCCTCACAAAGCTGGTTAAATTGTTCAGCAGTAATGATTCTCTGTAAAACCCTTGATGTGTTGTGGAGCTTTGGGCGCAGAGCGCTTCAGGAAGGAGCAAGACGGGCTTTAGCATCAGCGAACATGTCAAGACTCCCGCTTCAGCAGGCGGCATCAATCATAAGTCCCATTAATTGGGAGGCTGCCTCCCTCCATGGAAGGAAGGGAGGCCCACTCAATGTGCAGCCGGTTACAATAAAGTAAATTCTGCCCGTCGCCGCTGTTCCTACCACCTGAGACACAGCTTCAGGGACAGCCTCGCAAAGTTACCCTGACCGGTTTTGTCTTCCCCATCATGGTATGGCGCGTTTCACTTTGCGATTTGTCTGCAAAGCCCATACGCTCCGGTCACGCCGTCGTGGTTACCTCCGTGGGGTGTTTGGCCACGGTGTGAGTGTTTCAGGTGAGGCGTGGAAAGAGCTCTTGCTGTTAATTATTTGAGCCCCAGATTTTTGTTCGCCTTCCCTCGCCCTGTTGCCAACTGACTTCCCCATCCCACCCCCTCCATGCCCGTCTTTATGCGGCTGAATGGGCAAGGAATGTAAGCTGCATTACCCGGCTTTGATCATTAACTTCCCCACTTCATGAGGATAAGGGGGAGTCGGAGGGAGCTAAGAGGGGGGCTTGTTTGGATTCTCTCATATGCAAATGCGAGGCATTGAGCGCTGCGGAACGTAATGAGATAACACGGCTTTGCAGACCCCAGCACAATCGTGGAAATCCTAAAACAAAAGCCAAGCCGGGACGTGAAAGGGATTTGTCAGGCGGAGGCTGGGGGGGGATCCTTGTTCTCCCCCTCCCGGCACACACACAACAGATTTCTTACTGGCCCCCAATGGAGCCAAAAGCCCTAAGGATATGCTAATTCAGTGTGTTAATATTCATGAACTTGTTAGGCCGAGGTTTCTGCCGGGCAACCTTTCCTGCTTCTCACTAGTATGTATGTGTTTAACTCCTTCACTGCTGGAGCGGGGTCTTTATACATGTATGTGTGGCTTGTCGTAACACCGTGATATTCATGCAATAACCCCCCCAAAAAACACGCATGACACATACATGCTTTATCGCGAAGGCAAAATTCACTAGTCTTTGAAATGGTGTTTCCCATGGTGAAAAAAAAAGCACTAGTCTTTGAAGTAGGATAACATACCGGACCCAAAGCGAGCGATTTGTAACCGTTTTATTTTCCTTGGAGACTGTTACTGGGTCTTTATGGGGATATTTCTGTGGCTGTGTTTCCTTTGCACACACAGGGCCCTGCACGTCAACACACACATTAAACACACACATTTATCACACAGCTTGTGAATCCGGCCCTGCAACAAAGCAATTCTTGTTTACCCAACTCGGAGGGATCGTTTTTCAGACCTCACAAATCCCCTCTTCACCTTTCCCATCAGAAAACACCTCCCTGAACAATAGGAAAGTGGGTCCCTGCCACCTGATAGGCCTCCCAAGGCACCAGCGAGGCAGGAATGTGCCCAGTTACCCGGCTGCTGTAAGACAGTCTTTGTGTTCTCTGTCTCAGTCTGCGGAGGGACGCCCTGCCGAGACTTTATCCCTCCCCCGGAGACGGCCGCAATATACAGGTTTATGTGCACAAATATATCTTTTTATATAAACCAAGAAGCCCCCAGACTTTCACTGTCGGCCGGATGAGAGAAACATTAACTGCTTCGTAACCTAAAACACACGAGTACCAGGATGGGGATGTGTCTTTCGGACACGCTGGCCTTCCTGTAAACCGCTTTATACTCTGCAGTGACTCAAACACTTCTTCTCTATCCGGGTATACATCCTGCTGCTCTGTGACTCTCCGGGTATACATCCTGCTGCTCTGTGACTATCCGGGTATACATACTGCTGCTCTGTGACTATCCGGGTATACATACTGCTGCTCTGTGACTCTCCGGGTATACATACTGCTGCTCTGTGACTCTCCGGGTATACATACTGCTGCTCTGTGACTCTCCGGGTATACATACTGCTGCTCTGTGACTCTCCGGGTATACATACTGCTGCTCTGTGACTCTCCGGGTATACATACTGCTGCTCTGTGACTCTCCGGGTATACATACTGCTGCTCTGTGACTATCCGTGTATACATACTGCTGCTCTGTGACTCTCCGGGTATACATACTGCTGCTCTGTGACTATCCGTGTATACATACTGCTGCTCTGTGACTCTCCGGGTATACATACTGCTGCTCTGTGACTATCCGGGTATACATACTGCTGCTCTGTGACTATCCGGGTATACATCCTGCTGCTCTGTGACTATCCGGGTATACATCCTGCTGCTCTGTGACTATCCGGGTATACATACCGCTGCTCTGTGACTCTCCGGGTATACATACTGCTGCTCTGTGACTCTCCGGGTATACATACTGCTGCTCTGTGACTATCCGGGTATACATACTGCTGCTCTGTGACTATCCGGGTATACATACTGCTGCTCTGTGACTATCCGGGTATTCCTACTGCTGCTCTGTGACTATCCGGGTATACATACTGCTGCTCTGTGACTCTCCGGGTATACATCCTGCTGCTCTGTGACTCTCCGGGTATACATCCTGCTGCTCTGTGACTCTCCGAGTATACATACTGCTGCTCTGTGACTCTCCGGGTATACGTACTGCTGCTCTGTGACTCTCCGGTTATACGTACTGCTGCTCTGTGACTATCCGGGTATACATACTGCTGCTCTGTGACTCTCCGGGTATACATACTGATGCTCTGTGACTCTCCGGGTATACATACTGCTGCTCTGTGACTCTCCGGGTATACATACTGCTGCTCTGTGACTCTCCGGGTATACATACTGCTGCTCTGTGACTCTCCGGGTATACATACTGCTGCTCTGTGACTATCCGGGTATACATCCTGCTGCTCTGTGACTCTCCGGGTATACATACTGCTGCTCTGTGACTCTCCGGGTATACATACTGCTGCTCTGTGACTCTCCGGGTATACATACTGCTGCTCTGTGACTCTCCGGGTATACATACTGCTGCTCTGTGACTCTCCGGGTATACATACTGCTGCTCTGTGACTCTCCGGGTATACGTACTGCTGGTCTGTGACTATCCGGGTATACGTACTGCTGCTCTGTGACTATCCGGGTATACGTACTGCTGCTCTGTGACTATCCGGGTATACGTACTGCTGCTCTGTGACTCTCCGGGTATACGTACTGCTGCTCTGTGACTATCCGGGTATACGTACTGCTGCTCTGTGACTCTCCGGGTATACATACTGCTGCTCTGTGACTCCGGGTATACATACTGCTGCTCTGTGACTCTCCGGGTATACATACCGCTGCTCTGTGACTCTCCGGGTATACATACCGCTGCTCTGTGACTCTCCGGGTATACATACCGCTGCTCTGTGACTCTCCGGGTATACATACCGCTGCTCTGTGACTCTCCGGGTATACATACCGCTGCTCTGTGACTCTCCGGGTATACGTACTGCTGCTCTGTGACTCTCCGGGTATACGTACTGCTGCTCTGTGACTCTCCGGGTATACGTACTGCTGCTCTGTGACTCTCCGGGTATACGTACTGCTGCTCTGTGACTCTCCGGGTATACGTACTGCTGCTCTGTGACTCTCCGGGTATACGTACTGCTGCTCTGTGACTCTCCGGGTATACGTACTGCTGCTCTGTGACTCTCCGGGTATACGTACTGCTGCTCTGTGACTATCCGGGTATACGTACCGCTGCTCTGTGACTCTCCGGGTATACGTACTGCTGCTCTGTGACTATCCGGGTATACGTACCGCTGCTCTGTGACTCTCCGGGTATACGTACTGCTGCTCTGTGACTCTCCGGGTATACGTACTGCTGCTCTGTGACTCTCCGGGTATACGTACTGCTGCTCTGTGACTCTCCGGGTATACGTACTGCTGCTCTGTGACTCTCCGGGTATACATACTGCTGCTCTGTGACTATCCGGGTATACATACTGCTGCTCTGTGACTCTCCGGGTATACGTACTGCTGCTCTGTGACTATCCGGGTATACGTACTGCTGCTCTGTGACTCTCCGGGTATACGTACTGCTGCTCTGTGACTCTCCGGGTATACGTACTGCTGCTCTGTGACTCTCCGGGTATACGTACCGCTGCTCTGTGACTCTCCGGGTATACGTACTGCTGCTCTGTGACTCTCCGGGTATACGTACTGCTGCTCTGTGACTCTCCGGGTATACGTACTGCTGCTCTGTGACTGTCCGGGTATACGTACTGCTGCTCTGTGACTCTCCGGGTATACGTACTGCTGCTCTGTGACTCTCCGGGTATACGTACTGCTGCTCTGTGACTCTCCGGGTATACGTACTGCTGCTCTGTGACTCTCCGGGTATACGTACTGCTGCTCTGTGACTATCCGGGTATACATACTGCTGCTCTGTGACTCTCCGGGTATACATACCGCTGCTCTGTGACTCTCCGGGTATACATACCGCTGCTCTGTGACTCTCCGGGTATACATACTGCTGCTCTGTGACTATCCGGGTATACATACTGCTGCTCTGTGACTCTCCGGGTATACATCCTGCTGCTCTGTGACTCTCCGGGTATACATACTGCTGCTCTGTGTTTAATGTTTAGATGTGAGTTAGGGAAACGTATATTTTTCACACCAGATTACGTTCATTTCTCATTGAAATCCTTAGGAGGAAAGGATATATTTTAGGCGAGCTTCTCTTTCCTGTATGTTTCCAAACGGCTTTGGGAAGAATTGTTTAACCCCTTCAGGAATTGGGTTCAATGGAAAAGCCGCAGGTGCAGAAATTATGCTCTTGTTTATTAATAGAGAAACTTGGTATTACCTGCAGCAGGGGGGCTCAGCTCCTCAGGCCCCCCAACGTGCCATGTTTTCAGGCTATCCCAGCTTCAGCACAGGTGGCTCAGAGGCCGTCAAAGACTGCCACTGATTGAGCCACCTGTGCTGAAGCTGGGATATTCTGAAAACCTGACCTGTTGAGGGGGGAAGGTGTCTAGAGCAGGGGAGCGCAAACGTTTGGCGCTGCACCCCCCTACCTGGTTTGCCGGCGTTAAATGATGCCGCTGGTTCACGTGACCCATTGCCATGAAGACGGACGGGACGTCACTCCGCATGACACGGCGTAATTTGGTGCCGCGTTGCCATGGCGACGTGTTACAGAAACGTGTCTGAATCCCGTGAGTTGCAGAGGCCTCACGCGATCCCCTGGCATTTCGTTTAAATGCATCTGGAAAGAGCGCGCAGCCTCTACAACCGCTCGCGCCCCCCGGAAAAAATCCCACACCGCTGGTTTAGAGGGCTGGTTGGGCACCGCTATCCTACAAGACCCTCCGTGCAAGGACTTCCACCGGAACTCACCCAATATCACCTTGAATGCCCTGTTAGATTCACGTCTCCCTGCGGAGCACGCTGCGCCCACATCCCAGCTTTATCCCCATGGGTGAGAAACAAGATTTCTCTCCATCACATTTAACTCGTTCTCTCCGTGACGGAGAAGGATTTAGGAGTGCTTGTAGACAGCAGGTAGTAGCTGCAAAGACAAATAGGATATTGGCTTGCCGGGAAGAGCGCATGATGGCACTATAAATCCTTAGACCACACCTGGAATATGGGGTACTGTACAGTTTTGGGCACCTCTCCATAAAAAGACATAGAACTGACCAGTACAGAGAAGCGACACCCAATGAATAAAGTGGCTGTAAGATCTGACTTGTGAGGAAAGGCTCGCTAAATTATATTTGTTTATATTAGAAAAGCAGTGTATGGTCCCATGAGATTGGAGGAAGGCAAAGGGTTATTTACAGTAAGAGCCGTTAGTGTACAATGTATACCCATGGAGACTGACAGATGCAATGGATTTCTTTAAGAAAAGACTAGACCTCTTTTTAGAAAGGAAAGGTAGACAGGGATATACCTAATAAGTAAAGAAGGTTGTTGATCCAGGGAGAAATCTGATTTCTGACCTGCCATTACTGGAGTCGGGGGGGAATTTATTTTCCCGCTAATTGTATTGTATTGTATGTCTTTATTTATATAGCGCCATTAATGTACATAGCGCTTCAAAGTAGTAATACACGTGGTAATCAAATAAATAACAGATAATATAAATAACAGATTATGGGAATAAGTGCTTTAGACATAAACGTAACATTAAGGAAGAGGAGTCCCTGCCCCGAGGAGCTTACAGTCTAATTGGTAGGTAGGGAGAACGTACAGAGACAGTAGGAGGGAGTTCTGGTAAGTGCGTCTGCAGGGGGCCAAGCTTTATGTGCCATGTGTTCAGAATATCCACAGTGCTATTCATATGCTTCTTTAAGCAAGTGGGTCTTAAGGTGGGTCTTAAAGGTGGATAGAGAGGGTGCTAGTCGGGTACTGAGGGGAAGGGCATTCCAGAGGTGTGGGGCAGTCAGTGAAAAAGGTTTAAGGCGGGAGAGAGCTTTTAGATACAAAAGGGGTAGAAAGAAGACATCCTTGAGCAGAAAGCAAGAGTCGGGATAGTGCATAGCGAGAAATTAGGGCTGAGATGTAAGTAGGGGCAGAGGAGTGTAAAGCTTTAAAAGTGAGGAGAAGAATGGAGTGTGAAATGCGGGATTTGATCGGAAGCCAGGAGAGGGATTTCAGGAGGGGAGACGCTGAGACAGATCTAGGAAAGAGTAGAGTGATTCTGGCAGCAGCATTTAGGATAGATTGTAGGGGAGACAGGTGAGAGGCAGGAAGGCCGGACAGCAGGAGGTTACAGTAATCAAGACGGGAGAGAATGAGGGCCTGAGTCAGAGGTTTAGCAGCAGTGCGACAGAGGAAAGGGCGTATCTTTGTTATATTGCGGAGGAAAAAGCGACAGGTTTTAGAAATGTTTTGAATGTGAGGGGCGAATGTGGGAAAGAGGAGTCGAGTGTGACCCCTAGGCAGCGTGCTTGGGCTACTGGGTGAATGATCGTAGTTCCAACAGTAATGTGGAAGGAGGTAGTAGGGCCAGGTTTGGGAGGAAGTATGAGGAGCTCTGTTTTAGCCATGTTGAGTTTAAGGCGGCGGAGGGCCATCCAGGATGATATAGCGGAGAGACATTCAGAAAGTTTGTGTAAGGTCGGGTGTTGAAAAGTATATTTGTGTGTCGTCAGCATAGAGGTGATATTTAAACCCAAAAGATGTTATTAGGTCACCTAGAGAGAGTGTATATAGAGAAAAGAGAAGAGGTCCCAGGACAGAGCCCTGGGGTAACCCCACAGAGAGATCAATAGAGGAGGAGGAGGTGTTAGCAGAAGAGACACTGAAAGTACGATGGGAGAGGTAGGATGAGATTCAGGATAGAGCTTTGTTCCGAATACCAAGAGCATGGAGAATATGAAGGAGAAGAGGGTGGTCCACGGTGTCAAATGCTGCAGAGAGGTCGAGTAATGAGATACAATTGGATAATGTGTCACTGGGGTTTTTGTTTGCCTTCCTCTGGATCAAATATACTGTAAGTACAAATATAGGATAAAGTATCTGTCTAAATGTAACGTAGGTGGAACTTGATGGCAATGTCTGTTTCTGTTTTTTAAACTTCTATGTAGCTATGAAAGCGTTGGCATTGATCCGTGTGGGTTGCGATTATAGATAATGAAAGAAGGAAGTTTACGATCGGCTGCTTTGGTTTCTAGTAGTTTGGCTTCTTCTTTTTCACCGTTTGTTTCATTGAAGCAGAACTTGGATTGTTCTTTTGTGTGTGTGTGTGTGTGTGTGTGTGTGTGTGTGTGTGTGTGTGTGTGTGTGTGTGTGTGTGTGTGTGTGTGTGTGTGTGTGTGTGTGTGTGTGTGTGTGTGTGTGTGTGTGTGTGTGTGTGTGTACTTCCCACTTAACTCTGTGTCGGATCTCACTGTTTCCTAATTTATTTATTTTTGTAAATGTCGTCTGCAGTCAGAATAGAAAGTTTGTAGTTAGAACAATGTTGGGACTCTTTAAATGTAAATGAATTGTACATTTGTGTCTTCAGTTTCATGGAGACTAGCTATTGATGATCCATTTAAGTCCTTTATATTTTTTATTAACTATTTTAGGGTATCTTTGATTCTGTCTTGACAGAGGCCAGTGAACACAGCTAAAATATATAATAAAAAATGTAAACCAGTATAAGTATTATACAATATATTTTTACATAACATTCAATATTTCCATGGTAAACAAAGTCCCCGTATCAGTACACCTCCGTATCAGTACACCCCCGGATCAGTACACCTCCGTATCAGTACACCCCCGCTGTACACATTCCAGACATGGGATACATGTTTGCTGCCTCCGGCTCACTGATGAGCAGAGCCTGCGGGGTGCAGACAGATATGAGTCACGCGTGTACCTGCCTGCTCACACATAGATGGCTGTCTGAGTGAGTACGGAGACTTCCTCCCTCACACACCTGCTCACCCAGTCCCTCCCTCTACATCATGAACTCACAATTACTCATCCAACTAGCTCTCTGTTTTTAAATCTCCATTTTTCCGCCCTTCCAGCCCACGTTTAGTTTGCTCTCTTGTCGGGTCATGTGTTCTGTGGCACTTTTTTCCTGCATGTTTCTTGCTTTTTCTCTTGCTTTGTGTAGCTCTTTTGCTGGATTTATCTCCATTTGTAGCACTCACCAGAGGTTCCTGAAGCAGGACAAAGTGTGTGTACTACCTTTTTCCTGGTGAATGCCAGCTGCCCATAGTGCCGGTTTCATGCCAACGCCCCTCTGTCTCCCCACAAGTTTTGTTCATGTTGGGTGCCGTCCAAATACCAAACCCGTTACAAACGCCTCCAGCTGTCACAAGGTTTCTGGGATCTGTGCTTCCTACTTCCTTGCTGCAGGCACCTGATGTTCTCATGGTTCTCTCACTTCATCCCTTGGCTCATTCATTCGTATTTGTCCTGTATCCCTCCTGCCCTTTTTTAATCCTTCCCCAAGAGTACAAAGGAGCATGCTTGCCTAGAGAGTTTGGTGGAATTGGCGACGGGTTGGGGTTAGTACTGGAATAGCAAACGGATGTCCACCCTGTGATAGAGGGTGGTTCAGGGCAGGGCTGTTTGCGCACAAAGGGGGTATAAGAATGGCAGAGGATTGAAGTATGGTGACTTAGCTGTGTGGGTCATTACTGAAATGGAAAAATGTGAGCGAGGGGGGGAGGATTTGGATTTAGTAACAGAGCTGTACATGTGGGTGTCCGCACTGGAATAGCAGTGAGTGTAGTTGAGCGGGGATGAGGTGCTGGAAGCATTGTAAAAGCAGAGGGTGGTGCAATATGGTATATGGGTGCAATACACCCCAGTTATGTTTCAATTACTTTCTCTGAGCCTCGGTCTTAAAATGCTGTATTTTTGTCTCTACAGGTTTGTATCTGGAAAGGGTTTGGTCATTTACCCTGAAATCGGGGACCGCCTGGACATAATGTGCCCCAAGGGGGAGCAGTCGCTGCCCTACGAGTATTACAAGCTGTACATGGTGCGTAGGGAGCAGGCAGAATCCTGCAGCACAGTGATGGACCCCAATGTCCTGGTCACCTGTAACCAGCCGGAGAAAGAATTCCGCTTTACCATCAAGTTCCAGGAGTTCAGCCCCAACTACATGGGCCTGGAGTTCCGAAAATACCAGGATTACTACATCACATGTAAGTGTGTGCACGCCCGCCCTGTGTGTACCCGATCCCTGGGGGCGTAGAGGTGCGTGACTGGGTGTCTCGGTATAGGTTACCGATCTTGCAATGAGTTGCACCCAGTGGCTTCCACCACCTTCGCCAGCTGCTCCAGGTCACACCTTCTGATTGAGAGGAATCCAGTAAAGCCAAACGGCCTTTCCCTATCCGCACAACAGCTCCTACTCACTTCCATTCTCTCAAACATCAGCGTCTAAATATGTAATCCCACTTAACAATCGCTTTTCTTGGGACTACTTTTACGTGTGTGTGTGGGTGTGTGTGTGTGTGTGTGTGTGTGTGTGTCTTTAGAGAACACAAGTTTCTGCAGCAGTGTCATTTTTGGAGTGTTGCAAAATGTTTGCAGCCTGTACAGTAATATACAAAGCCGAATCCTGCTCTGAGACTGTACAATGTAATATTTCAGCGTATGACACGGGGAGATGAGCATACGAAGGACACAAATTACGTGAATGCCTTCGTTATGTATCGGTCACCACATAAAGATGCTCAGTACTGCTGTGTTATCTGTTCTCCGTGGTTGTGGTCCCCGTATTTGTCACCCCCAGTTTGTGTGGCCTGTGCAGGAGGCTTTCTGCACTCAGGGTCGTGCGGAGGTTTATTGCAGCCCCCGGCACAGTTATAAACTTAAATCTCTCCCCCTTCTCTGCCCGCAGTAATTATTTATTCTTTACACTCTGGGAAGCCTATGAAATGTGGATTCATTCATATCACTTGTGTATGTCCCATGTCGGCGTGCCATTTCTCTCCGAAATCTGTGTTCTGATATTGTACCAGAGTTGCTCTGTCTGAATGTAAACCGCTGCAGAGCGTTGTCGCCTTGCACCCGCTGCAGAGCGTTGCTGCCTTGCACCCGCTGCAGAGCGTTGCTGCCTTGCACCCGCTGCTGAGCGTTGCCGCCTTGCACCCGCTGCAGAGCGTTGCCGCCTTGCACCCGCTGCAGAGCGTTGCCGACTGTCTCTGGTAGCAAAGGAGGCAAATGGTCCTTGGGTGCCCTCTTGCTACATGCGGTGTCCTGGTTCTGGACGCCGCCAACACGTGAGTCGGGCCAGATGGAGCGAGTGATGCTTCTGCTGGTGAGGGGAACGATGTGCAGTGACCTGTCGTGTCAGCCTCTTACCGCAGGGATTCAGGGCTCACAGAGCGGACGGGAGCGATCTGGTACCGGCTAAAGGGAATGAGGGGGGTGGGGGACTAATATAGGCTGGTTTGGGGAGATTGGGGAAGGTGGCACTTCCCTCACTGCCGATTCCCACTTTCCAGTTGCATGCTGCCTTTTCTTTCTCTTTCCCAGTCTTCCTCTATTTCCACTCACTTTCCAGAAGAAGTTATTTTCGTGCTCCGGTCCCAGCACTAAATGGCTGCACATTGTGCCTTGGGAATGTGAGTGTATGGGAGAGATCTGGAACAGCAGCGCACATCTGGAAGTGTTCTGTCCTCGGCAGGCAGGATCAGGCAGGCGGTGTCGCGCATATCCTCTGGGTACAGAGACCAGAGTACACACAACTGTGAATATCTTCTTTCCTTACCAAAAATATTTCTCCCTCTCTCCCACTATTTCTCTCCTCCCCCCTCTCTATCCTCCCTCCTCTCTATCCTCCCTCCCCCCTCTCTATCCTCCTCCCTCCCCCCTCTCTATCTCCTCCCTCCCCCCTCTCTATCCTCCTCACTCCCCCTCTCTATCCTCCTCCCTCCCCCTCTCTATCCTCCTCCCTCCCCCCTCTCTATCCTCCTCCCTCCCCCTCTCTATCCACCTCCCTCCCCCCTCTCTATCCACCTCCCTCCCCCTCTCTATCCACCTCCCTCCCCCTCTCTATCCACCTCCCTCCCCCCTCTCTATCCACCTCCCTCCCCCTCTCTATCCTCCTCCCTCCCCCCTCTCTATCCTCCTCCCTCCCCCCTCTCTATCCTCCTCCCTCCCCCTCTCTATCCTCCTCCCTCCCCACTCTCTATCCTCCTCCCTCCCCCTCTCTATCCTCCCTCCCCCCTCTCTATCCACCTCCCTTCCCCCTCTCTATCCTCCCTCCCCCCTCTCTATCCTCCTCCCTCCCCCTCTCTATCCTCCTCCCTCCCCCTCTCTATCCTCCTCCCTCCCCCTCTCTATCCTCCTCCCTCCCCCTCTCTATCCTCCTCCCTCCCCCCTCTCTATCCTCCTCCCTCCCCCTCTCTATCCTCCTCCCTCCCCCCTCTCTATCCTCCTCCCTCCCCCCTCTCTATCCTCCTCCCTCCCCCCTCTCTATCCTCCTCCCTCCCCCTCTATCCTCCTCCCCCTCTCTATCCTCCTCCCCCTCTCTATCCTCCTCCCCCTCTCTATCCTCCTCCCCCTCTCTATCCTCCTCCCTCCCCCCTCTCTATCCTCCTCCCTCCCCCCTCTCTATCCTCCTCCCTCCCCCCTCTCTATCCTCCTCCCTCCCCCTCTCTATCCTCCTCCCTCCCCCCTCTCTATCCTCCTCCCTCCCCCTCTCTATCCTCCTCCCTCCCCCTCTCTATCCTCCTCCCTCCCCCCTCTCTATCCTCCTCCCTCCCCCCTCTCTATCCTCCTCCCTCCCCCCTCTCTATCCTCCTCCCTCCCCCCTCTCTATCCTCCTCCCTCCCCACTCTCTATCCTCCTCCCTCCCCACTCTCTATCCTCCTCCCTCCCCCTCTCTATCCTCCTCCCTCCCCCTCTCTATCCTCCTCCCTCCCCCTCTCTATCCTCCTCCCTCTCCCCCTCTCTATCCTCCTCCCTCTCCCCCTCTCTATCCTCCTCCCTCTCCCCCTCTCTATCCTCCTCCCTCTCCCCCTCTCTATCCTCCTCCCTCTCCCCCTCTCTATCCTCCTCCCTCTCCCCCTCTCTATCCTCCTCCCTCCCCCTCTCTCTATCCTCCTCCCTCCCCCCTCTCTATCCTCCTCCCTCCCCCCTCTCTATCCTCCTCCCTCCCCCTCTCTCTATCCTCCTCCCTCCCCCTCTCTCTATCCTCCTCCCTCCCCCTCTCTCTATCCTCCTCCCTCCCCCTCTCTCTATCCTCCTCCCTCCCCCTCTCTCTATCCTCCTCCCTCCCCCTCTCTATCCTCCTCCCTCCCCCCTCTCTATCCTCCTCCCTCCCCCCTCTCTATCCTCCTCCCTCCCCCCTCTCTATCCTCCTCCCTCCCCACTCTCTATCCTCCTCCCTCCCCCCTCTCTATCCTCCTCCCTCCCCCCTCTCTATCCTCCTCCCTCCCCCCTCTCTATCCTCCTCCCTCCCCCCTCTCTATCCTCCTCCCTCCCCCCTCTCTATCCTCCTCCCTCCCCCCTCTCTATCCTCCTCCCTCCCCCTCTCTATCCTCCTCCCTCCCCCTCTCTATCCTCCTCCCTCTCCCCCTCTCTATCCTCCTCCCTCTCCCCCTCTCTATCCTCCTCCCTCCCCCTCTCTCTATCCTCCTCCCTCCCCCTCTCTATCCTCCTCCCTCCCCCTCTCTCTATCCTCCTCCCTCCCCCTCTCTCTCCTCCTCCCTCCCCCTCTCTATCCTCCTCCCTCCCCCTCTCTATCCTCCTCCCTCCCCCTCTCTCTATCCTCCTCCCTCCCCCTCTCTCTCCTCCTCCCTCCCCCTCTCTATCCTCCTCCCTCCTCCTCCCTCCCCCTCTCTCTATCCTCCTCCCTCCCACTCTATCCTCCTCCCTCCCCCTCTCTCTATCCTCCTCCCTCCCCCTCTCTCTCTCTCCTTCTCCCTCCCTCCCCCCTCTCTTCCAACCCCCACTCTCTTTCTTCCTCTCTTGAAGAGCCAGATTGAATCTGACCTTTGGCCCCCGTGTGAGGGATCCGCTTTGTGATGTTCCGGCCAGGGGGACCCACTCAGCGCTGGGCCTTAGAGGGTCTGAGCGCTGCGTGTTCGGACCACACATGTTCACCAGTAAAGCTGCACTGTATGAGCTTCTCTGCGAGTGTGGGGTGTGAGGGGATCACTGGACTCTCAGCCAGTGACGGGGGGCTTCTCCTATGTTCCTACATTGCTGGCACTTATGGGGTTATTGAAGCCTTTGACTGTCTTCTTCTGCCCTGCAGAGCTTGCAACCTTGTGCCTCTAATGCATTCTCCCTCCCACAGTCGCAGGCCCCTCATCGGATTTGTTTTTCTTTCTTACCTGTAGTGGGATTTCCCCTCTGTCCCTCTTCTCTGTCACACGCATGCGCACAGCTTTGATCAGTGACCGGAGCTGGAAGCCTTGGGGATGCTGGCGGTTAAACCCCTGTGTACTGAAGCAGTAACCTGCAGCGTGGCATCTGCGGTACGCTCCGAGAGAGACTGCTCCCTCCCGGCAGTAATAGGGCCCAGTTACATCCAGCGTCCCACATATCCCTAGTTTCTCTCTCGCTGCGAGTGAATTATCACCCCCACATGCAGGTACAAGTGTTGCGCTTCCATTCATAGGCTCAGGGCATTGTACTTCTCCGATCCTATAGGAGGACTTTCTGTCCTGGCGTGGTGGCTGCAGGGCGGCGTCGCGCTTTGTCCGTATGTAACGTGTGCGTTGTGAAATTTCCCCCCCCCTTCCCGCACATTGAGTCCTTGTGGAGGAAGGCGGGTGAAAATAATTAGGATTCCTGTAGGGTTTTTCTTCCCATATTTGGGGCTCCACTTTGGTTTGTAAACTGTTAAGGGGAAATCGCTGCATAGCTGATGTGCAGGAGAGACTGAAACCCCCACACGCTCTGCAATCTCTCAGCCAGAAAGCTACAGTCTGCCCACCTACCCCTCTACTGAACTACCTACCCCTCTACTGAACTACCTACCCCTCTACTAACCCACCTGCAATCCTACAAAGGACCAACGGGCAATGATGCATTCAGTAACCTTTTATCAAGGTGACCGACTTCAGAGAAAATATAAGACAACTAGATGTTTTAAAATAGCAGTTAATGTATCTTAATAAGCAAAGGCTTCATCAAACCTACAGCTATGTCTGAACTTTATCATTTTTTGTAATGTTTGTTTGTAGAATCTCCACAGAACCCCCCCCCCCTTTCTTCCCATGCAGAGATTATTAAGCTACATTAATCAACATACAGCAATAAGGACCCTGAGCTGCAGCATCCGACGCGCTCGCTAATAGGGACCCTGAGCTGCAGCATGCGACGCGCTCGCTAATAGGGACCCTGAGCTGCACCATCCGACGCGCTCGCTAATAGGGACCGTGAGCTGCACCATCCGACGCGCTCGCTAATAGGGACCGTGAGCTGCAGCATCCGACGCGCTCGCTAATAGGGACCCTGAGCTGCAGCATGCGACGCGCTCGCTAATAGGGACCCTGAGCTGCACCATCCGACGCGCTCGCTAATAGGGACCGGGAGCTGCAGCATCCGACGCGCTCGCTAATAGGGACCGTGAGCTGCAGCATCCGACGCGCTCGCTAATAGGGATAGTAAGCTGCAGCATCCGATGCGCTCGCTAATAGGGACCGTGAGCTGCAGCATCCGACGCGATCGCTAATAGGGACCGTGAGCTGCAGCATCCGACGCGCTCGCTAATAGGGACCCTGAGCTGCACCATCCGACGCGCTCGCTAATAGGGACCGTGAGCTGCACCATCCGACGCGCTCGCTAATAGGGACCGTGAGCTGCAGCATCCGACGCGCTCGCTAATAGGGACCCTGAGCTGCAGCATGCGACGCGCTCGCTAATAGGGACCCTGAGCTGCACCATCCGACGCACTCGCTAATAGGGACCGTGAGCTGCAGCATCCGACGCGCTCGCTAATAGGGACCGTGAGCTGCAGCATCCGACGCGCTCGCTAATAGGGATAGTAAGCTGCAGCATCCGATGCGCTCGCTAATAGGGACCGTGAGCTGCAGCATCCGACGCGATCGCTAATAGGGACCGTGAGCTGCAGCATCCGACGCGCTCGCTAATAGGGACCGTGAGCTGCACCATCCGACGCGCTCGCTAATAGGGGCGCGACGTGTTCCGGTGATGCCAGTTTCCGTGCTTCCCAGTGCTGCGGATTCTGTCTTTTTAAGGATCTCTGACGTGATCATTCCTTTCATTTCCCAGTCCCTTAGAGCTCCCCACGGGATCCTTTGTCGTGACACGCGTGTTCTGTTGCTAACTGCGTGTGAGGTACGTGGCGCAGGTTCTTTCCACAACCAGAGGGATACGGCAAAAACTGTTGTGAAAGTATTGAGGTTTTTTGTCCGCTCTCTCGCTGGCTTCACACACGGGTATCGTTACCAGCTGCACAGGAAGAGCTGGCGTTTCAAATACAGAAGCATCTGACTTTGGGGGGTTCAGTGCTTATTCTGCCCCCATTAATCCCGCGCGCCTCCCTTCTGAGTTAGCCGGGAGCCTTCAGGTGCTGTTTTTTTCTTTTCTCCAAGCCTTGGGATCCCTGCCGGGCAAAGGTTTCACTTCCTGTGTCTGGGGGTCCAGAGATACCCTTGTAGCAATCCGACGTTCTGCGTCTGTGGTGGGCTCTAAAAACACTAATTACTGTGGGAACACGAAGAGAGAAGCAGCATTGTGTATGAAACGGATTCCTGGCCCTCTGCGGTGTGGGAGATTGCGGTTACACCGTTACCTGCAGGGAAATGAACTCTTCCTTATAATCTGCCTATACTTTACTCCTGATCACATCATGTTACAGATTAGGAAACCCTTTGTTTCCCGTTTAAAAAAAATATATTGAATTTAATATTTTTGCAGAACTTAAGTTATCAGAGAACCCAGCTGAGAACTTTCTAAACCCTCTTTTCCCACTCTGCTGCCACTTACCATCCTTGGGTGCAATGCCACATACCACCATCCTTGGGTGCAATGCCACATACCACCATCCTTGGGTGCAATGCCACATACCACCATCCTTGGGTGCAATGCCACATACCACCATCCTTGGGTGCAATGCCACATACCACCATCCTTGGGTGCAATGCCACATACCACCATCCTTGGGTGCAATGCCACCTGCCATTCTTAGGTGCTATGCTTAGCACACGCTTCTTTCACTCGGCTAGTTATGTTCTGTGACGTTTAACTGGGGTTAGGATTTTGGACCCAAATGTGAACACTTATTCAACACCCTAAATAACTGCGCTGATAATGACAGCGGTCATTTTATGGCTTCCTTGGACATTTTCCCAGGAAAGAAACCCCACTGCCTGGGATACAATAGACATTACATTTCACTTACAAACCCCGCTTGCTGTTAAATCGGCCACACATGTCCCCCCAGGTCTGTCCCCTGACACTGATCCGCTGGACATGCATAGCTGTGCAGTGTGTCGCTGCTCCCACTGTGTCGCTGTGATGTTGGGTGCAGTCGGTCTGGTCCCACGTATGTCCCTTTTAGTTGGGGGGTGAAAGTCCGTTTTTTTATCTCCTGCTCCCCTCACCTTTTCCCCTGTTCAGTCACCACTCCCTCTGCCATCCGTGGAGTGGGCGGTTACCGGCGGCTGCCACGGCTTGTGCTGCCAGGTGGCTTTAGAAACACCCGCCTGTGCTGGAGGCCTCAGCAGCTGTTCCTGCCCCGGGAGCGAATGAGGAAAGGGAGAAACAGAGGTCTCCTCACGACACGCACACTGTGCAATCACTGTTATATGCTGTGTATACAAAGGCTTCCTCAGCACAGCACTGCTAGACTTACTCTGTGCGTGCGGGCGCTGTTTTTATACAGTACAGCACACGGGCAAAGCTATACACATTCTCCTTGTAGACTTGTGGCTGTTCCTTGGCGCTGACTCTGTGCTCGGTCACCCCCCGGGCTGCTGTGTGATGACTACGCATTGCATGCCATGCTTATTGTGACCATCACAGCCGGGTGTGAAGGTCGCAGAGCTGTGTCGTGTAACATGAGCTTGTGTGCAGGCTGCCAGCTCTGTGTCCGAGAAGTGTGTAAACTGAGTGTGCACTCACTGAGCTCTGTGTGTAAGGCACAACCACTCTGCCATGTAAAACCACCTCACTCATTCTTAATATTCTAATAAACAGCCATTTCATTTAGGAATAAATATTATGTTTACACTTGACCAAGAGCTCTTGCATCGGTCTGCTAAAGTGTCTCAACATACAGCGAACCTGCACCTATGTGACAGGAATATGTTCTCAATAAGAAAATACAGATGTATATATCTCCCCCCCTTAATTTCTCCCCCCCCCTTCTAATGAATGAAAACTAGTAGTACGTGGCAGCCCGTGCGTTAGTACAGAGATATATCACTAGTAGTACATGGCAGCCCGTGCGTTAGTACAGAGATATATCACTAGTAGTGCATGGCAGCCCGTGCGTTAGTACAGAGATATATCACTAGTAGTACATGGCAGCCCGTGCGTTAGTACAGAGATATATCACTAGTAGTACATGGCAGCCCGTGCGTTAGTACAGAGATATATCACTAGTAGTACATGGCAGCCCGTGCGTTAGTACAGAGATATATCACTAGTAGTACATGGCAGCCCGTGCGTTAGTACAGAGATATATCACTAGTAGTACATGGCATCCCGTGCGTTAGTACAGAGATATATCACTAGTAGTACGTGGCAGCCCGTGCGTTAGTACAGAGATCTCACTAGTAGTACATGGCAGCCCGTGCGTTAGTACAGAGATATATCACTAGTAGTACGTGGCAGCCCGTGCGTTAGTACAGAGATATATCACTAGTAGTACGTGGCAGCCCGTGCGTTAGTACAGAGATATATCACTAGTAGTACGTGGCAGCCCGTGCGTTAGTACAGAGATATATCACTAGTAGTACCTGGCAGCCCGTGCGTTAGTACAGAGATATATCACTAGTAGTACGTGGCAGCCCGTGCGTTAGTACAGAGATATATCACTAGTAGTACCTGGCAGCCCGTGCGTTAGTACAGAGATATATCACTAGTAGTACCTGGCAGCCCGTGCGTTAGTACAGAGATATATCACTAGTAGTACGTGGCAGCCCGTGCGTTAGTACAGAGATATATCACTAGTAGTACATGGCAGCCCGTACGTTAGTACAGAGATCTCACTAGTAGTACATGGCAGCCCGTGCGTTAGTACAGAGATATATCACTAGTAGTACATGGCAGCCCGTGCGTTAGTACAGAGATATATCACTAGTAGTACATGGCAGCCCGTGCGTTAGTACAGAGATATATCACTAGTAGTACCTGGCAGCCCGTGCGTTAGTACAGAGATATATCACTAGTAGTACGTGGCAGCCCGTGCGTTAGTACAGAGATATATCACTAGTAGTACATGGCAGCCCGTACGTTAGTACAGAGATCTCACTAGTAGTACATGGCAGCCCGTGCGTTAGTACAGAGATATATCACTAGTAGTACATGGCAGCCCGTGCGTTAGTACAGAGATATATCACTAGTAGTACATGGCAGCCCGTGCGTTAGTACAGAGATATATCACTAGTAGTACGTGGCAGCCCGTGTGTTAGTACAGAGATCTCACTAGTAGTACATGGCAGCCCGTGCGTTAGTACAGAGATATATCACTAGTAGTACATGGCAGCCCGTGCGTTAGTACAGAGATCTCACTAGTTTTACATGGCAGCCCGTGTGTTAGTACAGAGATATATCACTAGTAGTACATGGCAGCCCGTGCGTTAGTACAGAGATCTCACTAGTAGTACATGGCAGCCTGTGCGTTAGTACAGAGATATATCACTAGTAGTACATGGCAGCCCGTGCGTTAGTACAGAGATATATCACTAGTAGTACGTGGCAGCCCGTGCGTTAGTACAGAGATATTTCACTAGTAGTACGTGGCAGCCCGTGCGTTAGTACAGAGATATATCACTAGTAGTACGTGGCAGCCCGTGCGTTGGTACAGAGATGTTTTGATGGGGCAGGTTGACCTTTACCTTTTTAAGTTGCCTTTTGATGCGAATTCTCACATTCCCCTGGCTTGCTGTGTAGTTTGTGTTCCTCCCAGACCTGCAGGCGCTGGGAGGGACGAGGCTCATACAGAGGAGGAGATTTCTTCCTACTCCTAATCCAATAACAAGCCCAAACACTCGCATTTAGCCCTTTCCATGCCATGGGGGCAGCAATGCCATGTGCTGGCGCGGTAGAGGTGGGGCCTGGCGCGGTAGAGGTGGGGCCTGGCGCGGTAGAGGTGGGGCCTGGCGCGGTAGAGGTGGGGCCTGGCGCGGTAGAGGTGGGGCCTGGCGCGGTAGAGGTGGGGCCTGGCGCGGTAGAGGTGGGGCCTGGCGCGGTAGAGGTGGGGCCTGGCGCGGTAGAGGTGTTGCGTTGCAGGCGCCTTTCTGGCAGCAAAAAGGTTTTGAAGCATGTAGAAGTTGAACATGCTAATATTCCGTGACCTTAACAATATTGAGACTGCACACCCGCACACACTCGGACACACGGACACACACACACGGACACACACACACGGACACACATACACGGATACACACACTCGGATACACACACTCGGACGGACACACATACACTGATTCACACGCACATGTATAGAGGTGTGGGCTTGTGTACACATTACCAGTCCTACCATACACACATCTTATAACAGGATCGCTATAAACATGGTGGCTGCATTTCTTGCTGTTACACCTCTGACATCACATGACTTTGACTCCCAGTATCGGATTCCCACCATGTCCTCTTCATGTGACGTGGTCCATCTTTGTTCTCTTGCAGCCACGTCCAACGGTACCTTGCAGGGTCTGGAGAACCGAGAGGGCGGCGTGTGCAACTCGCGCTCTATGAAGATCATCATGAAGGTCGGACAAGGTGAGTGTCAGCGCAATCTCCTCCTGGGTGGTTCGTGGGATGTAGTATAAATTAACCCATTACTGCCAGAGGTCAGCAACACAAAACAACGTCTCGGGAAGTCGAATGTGTCTCTTGTATTGAAGAATTAAATTAACTCTGTGCCCAGGACGCGCGTGAGAACGAGCGGTAACTCTCAATGTATTACTTCCTGGGAACACATTTTAGAAATAAAATATATATTTTTTTGTTTCTGTAGAATTTTCTAGACGCTCCTGAGTTATCCTAAGAGCTTACAAATCTACGGGGGGGGGGGGAGTACTTGAGGGGCAGGGAGAGGGCATCTTGCTCAAGGGGGAGAAATTTGATTGAAAGAGCAGGGTGGGAAGGCCCTTTCAGATGTTGTAACCCTGGGGTGGGTGGTCCCTTTCAGATGTACTTGGGACCCTGGTGTGGGGGGGAGTCCCTTTCAGATGTACTTGGGACCCCTCGGTGATTGCCTTTTCCCCACCCTCTTACTTGTGCAGATCCCAACACCGTGTTACCGGAGCCTCTCACCACTAGCCGGCCCAGCAAAGTGGCTGATAACACGGTGAGGATTGCAACGCTCGGACCTTGGAACCGTGTTGTAGAGGGAGAAGGCCACGGCAAGCCAGGTTAGACCCCGGAGAAGAGGGGGGGAGAGGGGGTGCCGTGTGCACGGAGGCTGGCCGTGTGTTACACGCGCATTGTAACATGCTGCCAATATTTGTGTAACAGCTTGCGCTGCTTGAGTGTAACAAATATACGATGTATGCTGTAATTTACACTGCAATGTGGTTAAATGTTTGTGCACAGTGTTTATATACAGTTGTGTGAAAAAGAAAGTACACCCTCTCTGAATTCTATGGTTTTACATATCAGGGCATAATAACAATCACCTGTTCCTTAGCAGGTCTTAAAATTAGGTAAATACAACCTCAGATGAACAACAAATTACATATTACACAGTGTCATGATGTATTTAACAAAAATAAAGCCAAAATGGAGAAGCCATGTGTGAAACAAAGTACACTTTTACTGCTTCCATTGGAATTAAGATGCCAAGTAGCAGACAGGTGCTGCTAATCAAATGCCCTTGATTAATTGATCATCAGCAAGAGTGACGACCTCTATAAAAGCTGAAGTTTTAGCAGTTTGCTGGTCTGGAGCATTCAGGTTTGTGTTAACACAATGCCAAGGAGGAAAGACAGCGGCAATGATCTTAGAGAAGCAATTGTTGCTGCCCATTAATCTGGGAAGGGTTATAAGGCCATCTCGAAACAATGTAAAGTCCATCATTCTACAGTGAGAAAGATTATTCAAAAGTGGAAAACATTCAAGACAGTTGCCAATCTTCCCAGGAGTGGACGTCCCAGCAAATTGACTCCAAGGTCAGACCGTGCAATGCTCAGAGAAATTGCAAAATACCCAATTACAATTAGAAAAAGACTGAACAAGTATTTTGTTTGGAAGGGTTGCCAGGAGAAAGCCTCTTCTCTCTAAAAAAAAAAAACATGGCAGCACGGCTAAGGCTAAGGCCCCGCTCCCAGAGTCAGCGCACCTGCGCTGCTGACAGGCGGTGCGCTGAGATACACAGACCGCGATCTGCGGTCTGTAGGGAGCGGGAGGTGGGCGGGAGGTGGGAGGTTTGATCGGGAGGTGGGCGGGAGGTGGGCGGTTTGACAGGGAGGGGGGGCGTGGCTTGAGCGGAGGGACCCACTACTCTCCCCCCCCCCCCTCCCTCCACGGACTCGGGCTGGAGCTGGAAGGTAAGTTTAAACACACACACGCAGGCACTCATTCATACACGCGCACACACACACACAGGCAGGCACTCACACACACGCGCGCGCACACAGGCACGCACTCACGCACTCATACACACACACACACAGACAGAGGCAGGCACTCGGGCACACACACACACACAGACAGGCACGCACTCAGACACACACACAGAGAAAGGCACTCACCTGCTTTCACTCCACACTCCTCCCCGCTCCCCGAAGCCTCTCCTCCTCCCGAAGCCTCCCCTCCCCATTGGCTCACAGCCACACACGTCACGCGTCAACGCTAGGAAACACCATTCTCTGGTGTCTCCAGCGGCTGACGCGCTACAGCGTGTAGTG
This sequence comes from Ascaphus truei, assembly GCF_040206685.1. Taxonomy (NCBI): domain Eukaryota; kingdom Metazoa; phylum Chordata; class Amphibia; order Anura; family Ascaphidae; genus Ascaphus; species Ascaphus truei. The sequence goes on from NC_134498.1 coordinate 52,406,644, forward strand.
CTCTGTGCAGCCAGGGGGGACCGGGACCGGCTCGCGAGGATTCCCCTGCTGGTGGGGAACTCGCGACCCGCCGCCCGCGCCAACGAGCGCAGCGGGACCGAGGCCTTAGGTTTGCAAAGTTGCACCTGAATAAACCACAAGACTTCTGGAACACTGTCCTTTGGACAGGTGAGACCAAAGTGGAGATGTTTGGCCATAATGCACAGAGCCACGTTTGGCGGAAAAAAAACACAGCATATCAGCACAAACACCTCATACCAACTGTGAAGCGCGGTGGTGGAGGGGTGATGATTTGGGCTTGTTTTGCAGCCACAGGACGTGGGAACCTTGCAGCCATTGAGTTGACAATGAACTCCTCTGTATACCAAAGTATTAGTCAAATGTGATGCCATCTGTCCGACAGCTAAAGCTTGGCCGAAATTGGGTCATGCAACAGGACAATGATCCCAAGCACACCAGCAAATCAACAACAGAATGGCTGAAAAAGAAAAGAATCAAGGTGTTGCAATGGCCCAGTCAAAGTCCAGACCTCAACCCGGTTGAAATGCTGTGGCTGGACCTTAAGAGATCTGTGCATAAACAAATGCCCACAAACCTCAATGAACTGAAGCAACATTGTAAAGAAGAGTGGGACAAAATTCCTCCACAACGATGTGAGAGACTGATAACGTCATACAGAAAACGATTACTTCAGGTTATTGCTGCTAAAGGTGGTTCTACAAGCTATTGAATCATAAGGTGTACTTCGTTTTTCACACATGGCTTCTCCATTGTGGCTTTATTTTTGTTAAATAGATCATAACGGTGTAATATGTCATGTACACACACACACACACACACACACACACACACACGGTGTAATATGTCATGTGTTGTTCATCTGAGGTTGTCTTTACCTAATTTTAAGAGTGTGTGTGTGTGTGTGTGTGTGTGTGTGTGTGTGTGTGTGTGTGTGTGTGTGTGTGTGTGTGTGTGTACTCTGCACTCTGCACGGTCACCCTTTTGTGCAGTATTTAACCACGTCTCTCTCCCACAGACACTGTGAACCAGGCGGATAAATCGTCACCCGGTGGAGTGGGCGACAGCTTCTTCAGTTCCAAGGTGGCGGTTTTTGCTGCGATCGGGGCCGGCTGCGTTATCTTCATCCTCATCATCATTTTGCTGGTGGTCCTGCTCATCAAGGTCCGCAAGCGCCACCGCAAGCACACGCAGCAGCGAGCAGCCGCCATGTCTCTCAGCACGCTGGCCGGTCCCAAGTGCAGCGGCAACGCAGGCACAGAGCCCAGTGACATCATCATCCCGCTGCGGACTACAGAGAACAATTACTGCCCGCACTATGAGAAGGTGAGCGGGGACTACGGGCACCCTGTCTACATTGTGCAGGAGATGCCCCCGCAGAGCCCCGCAAACATTTACTACAAGGTCTGAGGGAGACCCCCACATCTCAATGGGACCCCCGCCTGCGGGTGGCCAATCCAGCACCAGGAGCACAGGCCAAAGGTCACTCGGCATAAAGGGACTCTGGGGGACGGAGCAAAAAGACGAACTTTACGTTAGGTATTTTTATATAGTTTGCCCCTTCGCTCTGCTCCCCTTTCTGTCCGTCGGGGAAGGAGATCAGCTCCAGCCTGTCCCCGCACGCTCCCCCGGGGAGGGGGGGGGGGTGTCCTTCCTTGGCACAGGACAGGGGTACGACCAGGACGCTGCCTATTAAGGAGATGGATATAGGGCACAGACAGGAGCTGCTGCCCGGATGTCTCACACACACTCTGTTTGATTTCTGGAGAGCGTTAGTTGATGTCTCATCCACTCTAAATCCAGTCTGACTGTTCACACCAGGATATCCCAACTCCTGTGCTGCCTCATTCACCCGGACAGCTTCGGATAAAGAGCCAGGGGGAGTGAGCTGTCACTTAGGCAAACTGCTTCACATGCGAGTGCGAACACGGGCACACTGCTACACCCACACCTCTACAAACACTACCTGTGCACTTGTATGCACTTAATTGCACACTTGAAATGTTTATTTTGCCGGTAAACACACATGAACAACCAACCCCTTCCCTATGTGCGCAAATAATGTATGTGACATATACACACAGACCTATGTTTACACATTTCAGTTGCGGTAGCATTTTGTACACATGCACATGCATGTCCACTCCCCCGCACACACACTTAACGCCCTTTGCTACAGTCAGGTTGCGGATACGTTTCCTTGACACTGCTCCGTGATGCAGCAGCCCTGTCCAGGCATGTTCTGCGTGTCTGCTTTCATGATCTGTTCCATCGTGTCCTGTGGCAGCTACACACATGCACACTAATACCTGTGAGTGTGTGTATTGTATGCACACACGCACACTTTGCTAAGCGCATGTACATATATTTATCACACTTCTATAGGCAGTCTGTGCGCATATTAACACGCCCAGGACCGGCTCCCGGAGGGATCTGTGCAGAGGTCGCAGTTTCAATGCATTGGGTGTACAGCAGCAGCACATACAGTGACTAAGCACATGTACGCAGCATGGGGCAGCCGTGTGTCCTATGTAGGAAGCCCACTACCCATCTTACTAGTCGTGTTCCTAGCCCATCTTTCTAGCCTCCTTGGCAGGGTGGGCTCCCTCGTACCTTCTATGCAGAGCGGGATCAGGTTGCCTCTTTGTATGGAGATTAAGGGCTTGTTTGCCAGTGTGCACTGAGGTAGCGGCCGTAAGGGCTGGGAGACCAGGAAAAAGGCCTTAAAATAGCATTTAAATAGCACCGCCATGTCACCTCATGAACGCTTCAAACGCGGGGCTCGAGATTTAGTTTTTTTTATCCTTATCCCTGCAATGGATTTCACAGCCGGTTTAATGTGCAGACGGTTTTGAGCACATCCCACGGAAATGACTCTCCGAATATTCAGCACTGCAGGTTTTATTTCCCGTTCTAATGTCTCTGTACATAAATATACATTTTAACATTCGGCAGCAAAACGATGATTTTTGAATCTGTTTACACCTCGGACGTGTGCAGGGGGGCAGCTCTGGCCTCCATCACCCCATTTATATTCTGCATCTTTTCCCACATCAGATCTCTGCACATATGAGGAATATTGCCCTGCTGGTCCCTGTGAATATAGAAGGGTGTTACACATCCCGTTCCCCTTTCTCTCCTCCTGGGTACAGATTTCGGGGCCTAAGCTTTTTTTAACTACACAACGTTAGCAAAGTTGTTTTGTTCCTTAACATAACCACATGCAGCCTGTGCCCGGCGGCCCGTGTATATATGTGAAAAGGAAAGGTGAAATCTAAACTTAAATTTATTAGCACCTTTTTATGTTTTCAAGTGGCAAAAACTGATTTCCTTACATAATAGATTAACTTTGATATTTTTTGTAAATGTGTTTTCTTGAAAGGAATACTGTAAAGTTGTTTTGTATAAACTCCAAATTTATTTTCACTTTTGTTTTCTTAGAAAAAAAAAATGCCCACAAAAATAATTCTTCCCCCTCCAATACATATATCCATGTAAATATCCGCTGGGGTGGTACGTGGAATCTGTGGATGCAGCACCGTGTCCCTGTCTGGTAGTGGGGGTGGTACATGGAATCTGTGGATGCAGCACCGTGTCCCTGTCTGGTAGTGGGGGTGGTACATGGAATCTGTGGATGCAGCACCGTGTCCCTGTCTGGTAGTGGGGGTGGTACATGGAATCTGTGGATGCAGAGCCGTGTCCCTGTCTGGTAGTGGGGGTGATACATGGAATCTGTGGATGCAGAGCCGTGTCCCTGTCTGGTAGTGGGGGTGATACATGGAATCTGTGGATGCAGAGCCGTGTCCCTGTCTGGTAGTGGGGGTGATACATGGAATCTGTGGATGCAGCACCGTGTCCCTGTCTGGTAGTGGGGGTGATACATGGAATCTGTGGATGCAGCACCGTGTCCCTGTCTGGTAGTGGGGGTGATACATGGAATCTGTGGATGCAGCACCGTGTCCCTGTCTGGTAGTGGGGGTGATACATGGAATCTGTGGATGCAGCACCGTGTCCCTGTCTGGTAGTGGGGGTGATACATGGAATCTGTGGATGCAGCACCGTGTCCCTGTCTGGTAGTGGGGGTGGTACATGGAATCTGTGGATGCAGAGCCGTGTCCCTGTCTGGTAGTGGTACATGGAATCTGTGGATGCAGAGCCGTGTCCCTTTCTGGTAGTGGGGGTGGTACATGGAATCTGTGGATGCAGAGCCGTGTCCCTGTCTGGTAGTGGGGGTGATACATGGAATCTGTGGATGCAGAGCCGTGTCCCTGTCTGGTAGTGGGGGTGATACATGGAATCTGTGGATGCAGCACCGTGTCCCTGTCTGGTAGTGGGGGTGGTACATGGAATCTGTGGATGCAGAGCCGTGTCCCTGTCTGGTAGTGGGGGTGGTACATGGAATCTGTGGATGCAGAGCCGTGTCCCTGTCTGGGAGTGGTACATGGAATCTGTGGATGCAGAGCCGTGTCCCTGTCTGGGAGTGGTACATGGAATCTGTGGATGCAGAGCCGTGTCCCTTTCTGGTAGTGGGGGTGGTACATGGAATCTGTGGATGCAGAGCCGTGTCCCTGTCTGGTAGTGGGGGTGGTACATGGAATCTGTGGATGCAGAGCCGTGTCCCTGTCTGGTAGTGGGGGTGGTACATGGAGTCTGTGGATGCAGAGCGGTGTTCTCCCGACACGTGGGGATTGGCACACATGGTGATGGTCACGGCAGAGTTGCTGGTAGTGGGCAGTTGTGTTGGTTCTGCGGCGGGCACTGGAGGTACACAGGGACACACTGCGGTGTGTTGTGATGAGCAGGTCATGGGTGCAAAATACTTGGTTGCAGTTTCTTTGCTTTTCAACCCAATTTTTCATCCACAAACTACTTGGTGCAGTACGGCCTGCGACAGCCTCTGTCCCTTTCCCCTCCGAGCCGCTGTGCTGACCCCTCATCCCAGCTCGGAGCAGCACCTCTATCCCAGAGAGGGCACGTCCATATTACCTAGCATGGGGAAGCAAGTCCCGGGTTGTGCCTGTGGAATCTGGATGCGGGGGGGGGCCTGCAGGGGGGTCCCACCATGCTTTACAGACAAGCAGCAAAGGGGTTAAAATGATTTTTTTTTAAAGTGCGAGAAGATTTAGGCAAAAAGTCCATTTAATATTTTAAAATTAAAATGGCGTCAACAGTTTCAGGATGTTAACTCCTTCCCTGCCACAGGGAGCAGACGTGTGCCGGCGCAGTGAGGGGTAACGGGGGCTCCATCTTCTGACTGATGGTGACTAACCTCTGACCTCTGCTGCCATCTTGCAGAAATGGTCAGAACATTTCTCCAAGTTTCTCTTTCTTGTATGTGTGCGGAAGTACATGCGGGCATTCTGCCCCCGGCTGCGGCGGGAGAGGGGCACAGCGGTCTCTTGTATGTGTGCGGAAGTACATGCGGGCATTCTGCCCCCGGCTGCGGCGGGAGAGGGGCACAGCGGTCTCTTGTATGTGTGCGGAAGTACATGCGGGCATTCTGCCCCCGGCTGCGGCGGGAGAGGGGCACAGCGGGTGTCCTAATCTGCTGCTGGGGCAGCTGGGCAGGAAGCTTGCAATCTACACACTATATATACTGCTTATGGCACCTGGGGTGTTTGTGGGTGGGCCTCCATGCCATTTGCCCACACTTGCCCATCCTCTGCCCGCGGCTTGTATAGCAACACCAATTACACGGGGTGGGACACGGTAAAAATTTGATTTTATATATAAATATATCTTTTTTAATTTTTGGACTGTGCCTTCTAGACCCTGAATTCTCGGACAGGGGCCCCTGGCCCCACCCCGCTATGCACGCCATTTCATGTCCGAGGCCTCTCCGTCAGGACACTTGTCTCATCGCTTGGCGTGGGAGGCGGGGTTTGATTACATCACTTTTTTTTTTTTTTTTTTTAAATGGAAGTTTTCCACGCACAAATTGTTTTTTCTCCGTACACCCCGCGCTCTGATGCCGCCTGTTTGCTCGCCATTCGCCAGGCGCCTGTCTCTTCATTCCTCACCGAGGATGTTTCTCTTCTGTTTCCGGTGAATACATTTTCCCTAATGCTCTGCCGTTTTAACTTCACCCCATGTCCATGTTGAATGCCTGGAATCCAGTTCTCTGGAGCGATGTTGGAAACCTGATTATATTGTTAAATAAAGTTTTTTTCCTATGGAAACTGCTGCCTTTTCCTATGTTGTCAGTGTCCGAAGGCCCGTGAAGGCTGGGCCTCCCTCTGTAGCAGGGAAGAGGCTGGTGGCTAATACAATGTCACTCCCAGGCCAGTGACGAGTGCAGGAGAGACGCTTCTCTTCTGTAAAGTGACAGATTGAAGACCTGCAGCCAGTACAGACTCCACAGCACCGGCTGACAAACGCTAAAGGGTCTCGTTTAGCATTGTCGCTCTGCAATGCATTGCAGGCTCCTGGCAGCAGGAGGGTTAATAGCTCACACATTGTGGTCTGAGACTCCATCTAACCAGGTGATATTAAACCAGCTGAAATTGCAGCTTCCACCTCCCTCTGATCACACAAAGCACCTTAAAGTCATTAATGGCCTGGATCTAGTTGTCAGTTTGGCGATTACATGCGCTTCCCCTAGATAGAAACTGGAAACTTTGGGAAAGTGCTCATATATTTATCCTATACAGTGGCAGAGGGGACGACCAAGCAATATAATAACATGCAGAGCGATATAGTGATGTAATATATCCAACAATGTCACCTGCAGGGAATGCGTTGGGGGTCCCCTTTGATGCTCAAAAGGAGATGAGAACTGAGGGGGATTTAGAAGGGATGAGGTGGGAGAGGAGACTGAGACGAGGGGGGAGAGTGATAGAGATGGGGAGGTTGCGAGCGAGTAGTGAAAAATGGAGGGGGTGAGCAAGAGAGACTATTAGAGGGAGGAGGAAAGCTGATGGGGGAGGGGTTGAGTGAAATAGGGGGACTAGAGAGGGAGTTGAAAAATAAGAGGGTGAGGGGGAGATAAAGATACATGTGAGGAGACTGTGCCAGCGGTGTGAGCAGGGAGAGAGGGCAGACTGTACCAGTGTTGTGAGCAGGGAGAGAGGGCAGACTGTGCCAGCGGTGTGAGCAGGGAGAGAGAGAGCAGACTGCCAGCGGTGTGAGGGAGAGAGCAGACTGTGCCAGCGGTGTGAGCAGGGAGAGAGGGCAGACTGTGCCAGTGTTGTGAGCAGGGAGAGAGGGCAGACTGTGCCAGCGGTGTGAGCAGGGAGAGAGAGAGCAGACTGCCAGCGGTGTGAGGGAGAGAGCAGACTGTGCCAGCGGTGTGAGCAGGGAGAGAGGGCAGACTGTGCCAGTGTTGTGAGCAGGGAGAGAGGGCAGACTGTACCAGTCTTGTGAGCAGGGAGAGAGGGCAGACTGTGCCAGCGCTGTGAGCAGGGAGAGAGAGCAGACTGCCAGCGGTGTGAGGGAGAGAGCAGACTGTGCCAGCGTTATGCGGGAGAGAGCAGACTGTGCCAGCATTGAGGAGAGAGAGCAGGCAGTGTGAGCAAGGGGAGAGAGGAGACTGCCAGCGATGTGAGCAGTGGGAGAGAGAGCAGACTGTGCCAGCGCTGTGAGCAGACTGGCAGGGGGAGAGCAGGCAGAGAGCAGACTGTGGCAGGGGGAGAGCAGACTGCCAGCCATAGAGCAGGGGGGGAGACAGACTGCCAGCGTTGTGAGGAGGGAGAGCATGCTATGCCAGCGGTGTGAGAAGGGAGAGAGCAGACACTGCCAGCGGTGTGATCAGGGAGAGCGCGGACTGTGCCAGTTGTGTGAGGGAGAGAGCAGACTGTGCCAGCCGTGTGAGCAGGGAAAGAGAGCAGACTGTGCCAGTGGTGTGAGCAGGGAGAGAGAGCAGACTGTGCCAGCGATGTGAGCAGGGAGAGAGCAGACTGTACCAGCGGTGTGAGCAGGGAGAGAGCAGACTGTGCCAGCGGTGTGAGCAGGGAGAGAGCAGACTGTACCAGCCGTGTGAGCAGGGAGAGAGAGCAGACTGTGCCAGCGGTGTGAGCAGGGAGAGGGCAGACTGTGCCAGTGGTGTGAGCAGGGAGAGGGCCGACTGTGCCATCGGTGTGAGCAGGGAGAGGGCAGACTGTGCCAGTGGTGTGAGCAGGGAGAGGGCAGACTGTGCCAGTGGTGTGAGCAGGGAGAGGGCAGACTGTACCATCGGTGTGAGCAGGGAGAGGGCAGACTGTGCCATCGGTGTGAGCAGGGAGAGCAGACTGTGGCAGCGGTGTGAGCAGGGAGAGAGAGCAGACTGTACCAGCCGTGTAAGCAGGGAGAGAGCAGACTGTGCCAGCGGTGTGAGCAGGGAGAGAGAGCAGACTGTGCCAGCGGTGTGAGCAGGGAGAGGGCAGACTGTGCCAGTGGTGTGAGCAGGGAGAGGGCCGACTGTGCCATCGGTGTGAGCAGGGAGAGGGCAGACTGTGCCAGCGGTGTGAGCAGGGAGAGAGCAGACTGTGCTAGTGTGAGCAGGGAGAGAAGCAGACTGTGCCAGCCATGTGAGCAGGGAGAGAGAGCGCTGTGCCAGCGGTGTGAGCAGGGAGAGAGCAGACTGTGCCAGCCATGTGAGCAGGGAGAGAGAGCAAACTGTGCCAGCGGTGTGAGCAGGGAGAGAGCAGACTGTGCCAGTGGTGTGAGCAGGGAGAGCAAACTGTGCCAGCGGTGTGAGCAGGGAGAGAGAGCAGACTGTGCCAGCGGTGTGAGCAGGGAGAGAGCAGACTGTGCCAGCCATGTGAGCAGGGAGAGAGCAGACTGTGCCAGCGGTGTGAGCAGGGAGAGAGCAGACTGCCAGCGGTGTGAGCAGGGAGAGAGAGAGAGCGAGCAGACTGCCAGCGGTGTGAGGGAGAGAGCAGACTGTGCCAGCGTTATGAGGGAGAGAGCAGACTGCCAGCGGTATGCGGGAGAGAGCAGACTGTGCCAGCATTGAGGAGAGAGAGCAGGCAGTGTGAGCAAGGGGAGAGAGGAGACTGCCAGCGCTGTGAGCAGGGGGGGAGACAGACTGCCAGCGTTGTGAGGAGGGAGAGCATGCTATGCCAGCGGTGTGAGAAGGGAGAGAGCAGACTATACCAGCGGTGAGAGCAGACACTGCCAGCGGTGTGATCAGGGAGAGAGCAGACTGTGCCAGCCGTGTGAGCAGGGAGAGAGAGCAAACTGTGCCAGTGGTGTGAGCAGGGAGAGCAAACTGTGCCAGCGGTGTGAGCAGGGAGAGAGAGCAGACTGTGCCAGCCGTGTAAGCAGGGAGAGAGCAGACTGTGCCAGCCGTGTGAGCAGGGAGAGAGAGCAAACTGTGCCAGTGGTGTGAGCAGGGAGAGAGAGCAGACTGTGCCAGCCGTGTAAGCAGGGAGAGCAGACTGTGCCAGCCGTGTGAGCAGGGAAAGAGAGCAGACTGTGCCAGTGGTGTGAGCAGGGAGAGAGAGCAGACTGCCAGCGATGTGAGCAGGGAGAGAGCAGACTGTACCAGCGGTGTGAGCAGGGAGAGAGCAGACTGTGCTAGCCGTGTGAGCAGGGAGAGAGAGCAGACTGTGCCAGCGGTGTGAGCAGGGAGAGCAGACTATACCAGCGCTGTGAGCAGACTGTGCCATAGGTGTGAGCAGGGAGAGGGCAGACTGTGCCAGTGGTGTGAGCAGGGAGAGCAGACTGTGCCAGCGGTGTGAGCAGGGAGAGAGAGCAGACTGTGCCAGCAGGGAGAGCAGACTATACCAGCGCTGTGAGCAGACTGTGCCATAGGTGTGAGCAGGGAGAGGGCAGACTGTGCCAGTGGTGTGAGCAGGGAGAGCAGACTGTGCCAGCGGTGTGAGCAGGGAGAGAGAGCAGACTGTGCTAGCCGTGTGAGGAGGGAGAGAGAGCAGACTGTGCCAGCCGTGTAAGCAGGGAGAGAGCAGACTGTGCTAGTGTGAGCAGGGAGAGAAGCAGACTGTGCCAGCCATGTGAGCAGGGAGAGAGAGCAGGCTGTGCCAGCGGTGTGAGCAGGGAGAGAGCAGACTGTGCTAGTGTGAGCAGGGAGAGAAGCAGACTGTGCCAGCCATGTGAGCAGGGAGAGAGCAAATTGTGCCAGCGGTGTGAGCAGGGAGAGAGCAGACTGTGCCAGTGGTGTGAGCAGGGAGAGAGCAGACTGTGCCAGCCGTGTGAGCAGGGAGAGAGAGCAGACTGTGTGCCAGCGGTGTGAGCAGGGAGAGAGCAGACTGTGCCAGCCATGTGAGCAGGGAGAGAGAGCAGACTGTGCCAGCCATGTGAGCAGGGAGAGAGAGCAGACTGTGCCAGCCGTGTAAGCAGGGAGAGAGCAGACTGTGCCAGCCGTGTGAGCAGGGAGAGAGAGCAGACTGTGTGCCAGCGGTGTGAGCAGGGAGAGAGAGCAGACTGTGTGCCAGCGGTGTGAGCAGGGAGAGAGAGCAGACTGTGTGCCAGCGGTGTGAGCAGGGAGAGAGCAGACTGTGCCAGCCGTGTGAGCAGGGAGAGAGAGCAGACTGTGCCAGCGGTGTAAGCAGGGAGAGAGCAGACTGTGCCAGCGGTGTGAGCAGGGAGAGAGCAGACTGTGCCAGCGGTGTGAGCAGGGAGAGAGCAGACTGTGCCAGCCGTGTGAGCAGGGAGAGAGAGCAGACTGTGCCAGCGGTGTGAGCAGGGAGAGAGCAGACTGTGCCAGCGGTGTGAGCAGGGAGAGAGCAGACTGTGCCAGCGGTGTAAGCAGGGAGAGAGAGCAGACTGTGCCAGCGGTGTGAGCAGGGAGAGAGGGCAGACTGTGCCAGCGGTGTGAGCAGGGAGAGAGCAGACTGTGCCAGCGGTGTAAGCAGGGAGAGATAGAAGATGAGACTTCCTGCTGCATTGCACAAAACACTCCAGTGAGGCTCACTCCCTTCCAGAAACACTCAGCTCTGATCCAAAATATACACAATATAGAAAAGCCCAAAACAGTGATCCTCCAGGAGAAGAAACCTCAGAACTAGCAGCTCCTGTCAGACTGAGACGCCCCTAATCCTAAATCCCCCATACCCGTGTGTAGCTGTGGCACAAGTACCTTGTAAATACTGTGCTTGGCCAATTTTATACATGTTTTGGCAATACTGGGCTGTCATTTGGTCACGCCAATAAAGCTGATTTGATTTGACATATTTTTGCAACACCTCATCCATGGCTGAGTACCCAGATACAGGGTGCTAATCTTCTGAACCCCTCACTCTCAGAGGAAGACCTTGCTGTGAGGAACCTCATGGTCTCTGTATGGAAGCCTCCCGTCTCCAGATTAGAGATCACATCTGATGGAGAGACCTCTGCAGTCTGCAAAGCGTATGCACAAGGCAGCCCTGTATGATTAACCCCTTTGCGTGCCAGGTCACTAGTGATCACATGACCAGTGTCCTTTAACCCAGGAACAGAAGAGGGTGACTCTTCCAGTTGCCTGCAGCGCAGATCGCGTCCCGGGCGCTATAGTAACGCAGGGCGCAATCTGCCCTGGAAAATGAGCACTCTTTCGGCATGATGTAGCCATTATGTTTAAGAGCCCCTGGGGTGCGGGATCCCCATGATGCAGTGCGGGGAGAGAGGGGGAAACTCCAGTCCTCAAGGGCAACCAACAGGTCAGGATTTAATGATATCCCTGCTTCAGCAGAGGTGGCTCAGTCAATGACAGGGATATCCTTAAAACCTGAGCTGTTGGTGGCCCTTGAGGACTACAGTTGGCCACCCCTGTCTTGGGGCACTCAAAGGGTTAAAAGGTATCATAGCCCACAAATTATCTTACACTCCCTGGGACCAACACAGCGGGCCGCTCCCTTCAATAAAACCGCGAGGAACCTGAAATACATCATTATTAAACGTTACGCTTACCATCGCAGAACAGAATGCCTTCTCTCTCTTGTATGTGAAACGCAATGTGGATTCTTTTAACAGTAGATTAATATACAGATGTAGCAGGCGTTATTGCTCCCGCTGGTGTAGTATGGTAGGGTATTCTGTGTTATTACGGCCATTATATCTTATGAAAACTCTGATTTTCTGCATTATACCACGTGACGTTATCACTAGTAGAAAAGAAGGCTGCTACATCTGCACCATCAGTTTGCTTTGCCATGGGGGGGCCGGGAGACCCCCTTACTACATCTGCACCATCAGTTTGCTTTGCCATGGGGGGGCCGGGAGACCCCCTTACTACATCTGCACCATCAGTTTGCTTTGCCATGGGGGGGCCGGGAGACCCCCTTACTACATCTGCACCATCAGTTTGCTTTGCCATGGGGCTGCCGGGAGACCCCCTTACTACATCTGCACCATCAGTTTGCTTTGCCATGGGGGTGCCGGGAGACCCCCTTACTACATCTGCACCATCAGTTTGCTTCTTTGCCATGGGGGGGCCGGGAGACCCCCTTACTACATCTGCACCATCAGTTTGCTTTGCCATGGGGGGGCCGGGAGACCCCCTTACTACATTGGGCACCATCAGTTTGCTTTGCCACGGGGGTGCCGGGAGACCCCCTTACTACATTGGGCACCATCAGTTTGCTTTGCCACGGGGGGCCGGGAGACCCCCTTACTACATTGGGCACCATACCTTCAAGGAAACGTGCAGAGCGGTTTGAGGTAGCAAAAAATGTGCATTTTGGGAAAGAAATAGAAAAATCTTATCCCCTGTGTGATCGCTTCAGCGCCTCCACACTTCAGCATTGCTGTCCGACAGTATTTGCTACATACGATATTTGAGTGAACTCACCAAACTTAACAGGCGGTATGTAAAGAAGTAAGCTATAGGACTGCATCTATAGTCACTCACAGGGATAGGTTGTGTTAATAGGCAAAGTCTTAACTGCCTCTTGAAAATGAATCTATGTTTCTTTTTACTTTAACCCGAAGAACAGCCAAAAAAAGAATCCAAAATGTACACTGCGTATTCCTGCCAGAAATGTGTGTGACAAATCTGTGTTTCCTGCTCTGCTCGTGTAACCCACCGGACAATCCTGCTGCCTTCCCTTTATAACTGGGTATTTATCATACAACCGATTGTGGCTTTTACATGGTTAAAAGCCACAATCGAGATTAACAGGGGGGACTCAGCAATGATATGTTAAGGCTGGTTAGAAGTGCACGGTATATGGGGAGTCCTGGAACAGTAATCTACCTTTCAGCGGGAAACATAAAATGGTGATACATGGGTGAAACTTTAGTGAAGAGTCGAAGTTGTCTCGGAGAAAACGACAGTAGAACATTTTGCAGCTGGTGATACGATGTATTGAACACAATGGTTCTCATAGCTGTTGAAATATTGTGAAAGTCCTCAGTGGGAGTATTGGGAGTATTGGGAGTATTGGGAGTAGGGATGCTCAGCGTAAAACGGGGGCTAGGAGTACTCGCTGCTTTATTTCCATTTTGCTCACGGTAATAAGCACAACCTGTGAAAGTGCCTAAAACTGCCTCTCTGGAACATGGGGTCCCCCATTCATCTCCCGTGGACCCCCCAGTTTGAATACTGTGAAAGAAATGTTTTACATATTATGGGGATTGTTGCTTTTATTTCCTGGACCAAGTTATGATGCTAAAAGGGGCGAAAAAAACAAAGATTCGCGTTTCATAACTGCCACAATGTCCTGTCGCGATATTCTCCGCGCACGCCATCACCTGCCCGTTTTGGTGCCTTTCTTCTTGTTTCCCCTGTAATAATAATAGCGTGTTCTTGTATAGCGCTGCTGGTGTAATGTTCTCCTTGCCCGGGGCCTGGGCGATGAGGGGTGAGTATCATTGCTAGCAGCAGTGTTAGGCTGGTCGGGCAGGACATTACACAGATAACAGAGCTGTGTCCCCCTGGACACCTCGGAACATTAACCCATCCGTTGCTGGTTCACACTGGCCAAGTATCATACTCCTTGAGAAAGCGCCAGTGACGGCGTGACACGTGGAAGGAGGAGCTTTGTGTTTGTGATGTCTTCAGTTTTTATGTAGTTTCAATAAAGGTTTTTTTATTTTTACCTCTGGCTGGCGCGTTCCGCTTTTTCATGGTGTGGCTGTCACACTGATCTCTTTCTTTCTTACTGGCCAAGGGTCATTACGAACACACAGTCTCTCTTCTTACCCAGAATCCTGTGAGGGTAAAGTCTGGGGATTTCAGGGTTAAACATTATACATACAGATATACAAGGCGTTATTGCACTCGTTGGCTCGTGCTTGTGAGTGCAATCGTACGGTAGCACCGTCTCCCTTTCACGTGCGTCTAATGCAGAGAGAACGGCGCTGGTCCTGCTGGCACATTGGGTGTGTCTTAGGAGCAGTAATGGCTGGTGTGTGTGTGTGTGTGCGCGTGTGTGTGTGTGTGTCGAATACAGTAACAATATTAATAATTAATAAATATAACCAATCACGTGAAATAATGTGAAAGGAGGAATTGTCCAGTTCAGGAAACAGTCCGTGTGGAGGAGGTCAAGCTTCCTTCGTGATCACAAACACCTACAAAAAACAAAAGAGAAGCAGCGCCAGCTCCATAGCATAATACTGTAACATAGGAGACTTTATTCAAACATGGAGTAGTCATCAGGACCTATACTATAAAAAACACAACCGTTTGAGACAATCTGTGACAGCAGGTAGGCGCCGGTGTGACAGACAGACAGGTGGCAAAGGACGTTAGGTCAGATGAACCAGGTGATGAAGATGGAGCAAGATCATAAATCAGTCTCTCACAATAACCAAAGTAGCTCTCAGGGGAGCCAGTTCCAGCTGCCCCCCTGTGCTGCCCCCACCGGTTCTGCCGTGTAACCTGCAGTGTGCCCCTGGCATAGGCACCACCTCCTCCATGGGGCTCTCCGCAAGAAATCCAAAGCAGCCTGTGTTGTGATAGACCGGCCGCGAGTCGTGGTGGTGCCACGAGGGGTAGAGAGAGGTAGCCGGATATACAGCACTTCCTGGTAGTCGCGGGTCAGACCTCAGTCCTAGCCAAACCCCGCCTGTCGTCCGTGCGTCACTGCGTGCATACGTCCCACGTCCTACGCGTTTCATCAGTTAAAACCCAGGTCCTGCGGTTACAGCCTCCTCTTCTACACAATGCTCCAAAAAATCCTGATGTCCCCCTCCCATCGCCCTGGTCTTGCTTGGAATACGAACACTCTGAGGAGGGATTTGCTCTGTGATGTTGATGGTGCTGAGAGTTGCTATATATGTGACATTCATTAGAGTTTATAGACCCGTGTTACAGTAACTTTCCCCCACAGGAATCCCCTATTTATATGGTCCAATTGCATTCCCTCCAACATTTCACAGGTCAAAATAGGTACACAGGTCTATGATATCTCACAAGCATTAGGGGCACACACAAGAAAGGGAGCGACGTTCCCCGGTCCTTTCTCTAGCGAGATGGAGGAGCGGGAGGTCCGAAACGTCGCCCCCTTCTTTCTTGTATTTACCCCTAATGCTTGTGAGATGAATTGACCCTATTTTACTATTTGCTGACTAGTGAGTGCTGCGGATTCTTTGCAGTTTTGTTCTACCCAAGATCTTCCAAGAGCTGACACTTCAATGTGTACCAAGTTCATCAACTTCAGTCAATGATCACGAGAGATCATTGTAACACGAGGGAGACATCAGAACTAGGGAGGAGAGTGCGCTGCACTCACATCCCCGCGCTGCACTCACATCCCCGCGCTGCACTCACATCCCTGCGCACACATCCCGGCGCTGCACTCACATCCCGGCGCTGCACTCACATCCCGGCGCTGCACTCACATCCCCGCGCTGCACTCACATCCCCGCGCTGCACTCACATCCCTGCGCACACATCCCGGCGCTGCACTCACATCCCCGCGCTGCACTCACATCCCCGCGCTGCACTCACATCCCTGCGCACACATCCCGGCGCTGCACTCACATCCCGGCACTGCACTCACATCCCCGCGCTGCACTCACATCCCTGCGCACACATCCCGGCGCTGCGCACACATCCCGGCGCTGCACTCACATCCCCGCACTGCACTCACATCCCCGCGCTGCACTCACATCCCTGCGCACACATCCCGGCGCTGCACTCACATCCCCGCGCTGCACTCACATCCCCGCGCTGCACTCACATCCCCGCGCTGCACTCACATCCCCGCGCTGCACTCACATCCCGGCGCTGCGCACACATCCCGGCACTGCACTCACACATCCCGGCGCTGCGCTCACATCCCCGCGCTGCGTTGCCTGCACCAGAGAAGTCAGAATGGCAGGAATCTCAGTGGGTTAGGTGGGGTTTAAGGGAGCCACGCGGTGAGTTGGCACTGTCTGCCTTTAATCAGAATGGCAGGAATCTCAGTGGGTTAGGGGGGTGTAAGGGAGCCACGCGGTGAGTTGGCACTGTCTGCCTTTAATGAGAATGGCAGGAATCTCAGTGGGTTAGGGGGGTGTAAGGGAGCCACGCGGTGAGTTGGCACTGTCTGCCTTTAATCAGAATGGCAGGAATCTCAGTGGGTTAGGGGGGTGTAAGGGAGCCACGCGGTGAGTTGGCACTGTCTGCCTTTAATGAGAATGGCAGGAATCTCAGTGGGTTAGGGGGGTGTAAGGGAGCCACGCGGTGAGTTGGCACTGTCTGCCTTTAATCAGAATGGCAGGAATCTCAGTGGGTTAGGGGGGGTGTAAGGGAGCCACGCGGTGAGTTGGCACTGTCTGCCTTTAATGAGAATGGCAGGAATCTCAGTGGGTTAGGGGGGTATAAGGGAGCCACGCGGTGAGTTGGCACTGTCTGCCTTTAATGAGAATGGCATGAATCTCAGTGGGTTAGGTGGGGTGTAAGGGAGCCACGCGGTGAGTTGGCACTGTCTGCCTTTAATCAGAATGGCAGGAATCTCAGTGGGTTAGGGGGGGTGTAAGGGAGCCACGCGGTGAGTTGGCACTGTCTGCCTTTAATGAGAATGGCAGGAATCTCAGTGGGTTAGGGGGGTGTAAGGGAGCCACGCGGTGAGTTGGCACTGTCTGCCTTTAATGAGAATGGCAGGAATCTCAGTGGGTTAGGGGGGGTGTAAGGGAGCCACGCGGTGAGTTGGCACTGTCTGCCTTTAATGAGAATGGCAGGAATCTCAGTGGGTTAGGGGGGTGTAAGGGAGCCACGCGGTGAGTTGGCACTGTCTGCCTTTAATCAGAATGGCAGGAATCTCAGTGGGTTAGGGGGGTGTAAGGGAGCCACGCGGTGAGTTGGCACTGTCTGCCTTTAATCAGAATGGCAGGAATCTCAGTGGGTTAGGGGGGTGTAAGGGAGCCACGCGGTGAGTTGGCACTGTCTGCCTTTAATGAGAATGGCAGGAATCTCAGTGGGTTAGGGGGGGTGTAAGGGAGCCACGCGGTGAGTTGGCACTGTCTGCCTTTAATGAGAATGGCAGGAATCTCAGTGGGTTAGGGGGGTATAAGGGAGCCACGCGGTGAGTTGGCACTGTCTGCCTTTAATGAGAATGGCAGGAATCTCAGTGGGTTAGGGGGGTGTAAGGGAGCCACGCGGTGAGTTGGCACTGTCTGCCTTTAATGAGAATGGCATGAATCTCAGTGGGTTAGGGGGGTATAAGGGAGCCACGCGGTGAGTTGGCACTGTCTGCCTTTAATGAGAATGGCAGGAATCTCAGTGGGTTAGGGGGGTGTAAGGGAGCCACGCGGTGAGTTGGCACTGTCTGCCTTTAATGAGAATGGCAGGAATCTCAGTGGGTTAGGGGGGGTGTAAGGGAGCCACGCGGTGAGTTGGCACTGTCTGCCTTTAATGAGAATGGCAGGAATCTCAGTGGGTTAGGGGGGTGTAAGGGAGCCACGCGGTGAGTTGGCACTGTCTGCCTTTAATCAGAATGGCAGGAATCTCAGTGGGTTAGGGGGGTGTAAGGGAGCCACGCGGTGAGTTGGCACTGTCTGCCTTTAATCAGAATGGCAGGAATCTCAGTGGGTTAGGGGGGTGTAAGGGAGCCACGCGGTGAGTTGGCACTGTCTGCCTTTAATGAGAATGGCAGGAATCTCAGTGGGTTAGGGGGGGTGTAAGGGAGCCACGCGGTGAGTTGGCACTGTCTGCCTTTAATGAGAATGGCAGGAATCTCAGTGGGTTAGGGGGGTGTAAGGGAGCCACGCGGTGAGTTGGCACTGTCTGCCTTTAATGAGAATGGCAGGAATCTCAGTGGGTTAGGGGGGGTGTAAGGGAGCCACGCGGTGAGTTGGCACTGTCTGCCTTTAATGAGAATGGCAGGAATCTCAGTGGGTTAGGGGGGTGTAAGGGAGCCACGCGGTGAGTTGGCACTGTCTGCCTTTAATCAGAATGGCAGGAATCTCAGTGGGTTAGGGGGGTGTAAGGGAGCCACGCGGTGAGTTGGCACTGTCTGCCTTTAATCAGAATGGCAGGAATCTCAGTGGGTTAGGGGGGTGTAAGGGAGCCACGCGGTGAGTTGGCACTGTCTGCCTTTAATGAGAATGGCAGGAATCTCAGTGGGTTAGGGGGGGTGTAAGGGAGCCACGCGGTGAGTTGGCACTGTCTGCCTTTAATGAGAATGGCAGGAATCTCAGTGGGTTAGGGGGGTATAAGGGAGCCACGCGGTGAGTTGGCACTGTCTGCCTTTAATGAGAATGGCAGGAATCTCAGTGGGTTAGGGGGGTGTAAGGGAGCCACGCGGTGAGTTGGCACTGTCTGCCTTTAATGAGAATGGCAGGAATCTCAGTGGGTTAGGGGGGTATAAGGGAGCCACGCGGTGAGTTGGCACTGTCTGCCTTTAATGAGAATGGCAGGAATCTCAGTGGGTTAGGGGGGTGTAAGGGAGCCACGCGGTGAGTTGGCACTGTCTGCCTTTAATGAGAATGGCAGGAATCTCAGTGGGTTAGGGGGGGTGTAAGGGAGCCACGCGGTGAGTTGGCACTGTCTGCCTTTAATGAGAATGGCAGGAATCTCAGTGGGTTAGGGGGGTGTAAGGGAGCCACGCGGTGAGTTGGCACTGTCTGCCTTTAATCAGAATGGCAGGAATCTCAGTGGGTTAGGGGGGTGTAAGGGAGCCACGCGGTGAGTTGGCACTGTCTGCCTTTAATCAGAATGGCAGGAATCTCAGTGGGTTAGGGGGGTGTAAGGGAGCCACGCGGTGAGTTGGCACTGTCTGCCTTTAATGAGAATGGCAGGAATCTCAGTGGGTTAGGGGGGGTGTAAGGGAGCCACGCGGTGAGTTGGCACTGTCTGCCTTTAATGAGAATGGCAGGAATCTCAGTGGGTTAGGGGGGTATAAGGGAGCCACGCGGTGAGTTGGCACTGTCTGCCTTTAATGAGAATGGCAGGAATCTCAGTGGGTTAGGGGGGTGTAAGGGAGCCACGCGGTGAGTTGGCACTGTCTGCCTTTAATGAGAATGGCAGGAATCTCAGTGGGTTAGGGGGGTATAAGGGAGCCACGCGGTGAGTTGGCACTGTCTGCCTTTAATGAGAATGGCAGGAATCTCAGTGGGTTAGGGGGGGTGTAAGGGAGCCACGCGGTGAGTTGGCACTGTCTGCCTTTAATGAGAATGGCAGGAATCTCAGTGGGTTAGGGGGGTGTAAGGGAGCCACGCGGTGAGTTGGCACTGTCTGCCTTTAATGAGAATGGCAGGAATCTCAGTGGGTTAGGGGGGTGTAAGGGAGCCACGCGGTGAGTTGGCACTGTCTGCCTTTAATCAGAATGGCAGGAATCTCAGTGGGTTAGGTGGGGTGTAAGGGAGCCACGCGGTGAGTTGGCACTGTCTGCCTTTAATGAGAATGGCAGGAATCTCAGTGGGTTAGGGGGGTGTAAGGGAGCCACGCGGTGAGTTGGCACTGTCTGCCTTTAATGAGAATGGCAGGAATCTCAGTGTTGGGACGAGGTAGGAAAGTCCTGGATTAAGATCTCTGGCTGTCCAGGGGCTGAGCTCCGAGAAGCACCTGTTCCTTTCATCTGCTCCGACCGACGGGCACCTGCAGACAAAGCAGAGCCAGCGCTATCCGCGTCCTCATCTGGAAATGAACATTTGTGGCCTGGAACATATTTCATCCGTCACCCCAGGAAATGAGGATGTGTGTGTACGTGTGTGTGTGTGTGTGTGTGTGTATATAAATGGATCTGTATGTCTCACAGTTTGTGTGTGTGGATATAATATATACTGTGTGTGTGCTTATGTATGTGAGTGTATAAATGGATCTGTATTTCTCAGTGTGTGTGTGTGTGTGTGTGTGTGTGTGTGTGTGTGTGTGTGTGTGTGTGTGTGTGTGTCCAATGTATTGAAGGCCTCACCAATTTAAAGAAGCAGGACTGCATTGCACATCGTTCTGTAGGAAAGAGCTTAACAATATATTCCAACCTTCTAGCCATTAACAACCAAGTAATATCACTAAGGAGGATATTACTCTGACAAACCCCACTGACATTGCAAACGCATTCAATGATTACTTTGCGGGGTGTGCTACTAACTTATTAGCGAAACGCAGCCCAAACCACAAACCTGAATCTCATCCTGGGAGTACCCCTACAGTCCCACCCCCTCCCAACACTGCTCACAATGCGCAATCTGTCCCAGTATCTGAAGAGGAGATTACACAAGCGCTCCTCAAACTAAAACTAAGCAGCCAATGTGGACCTGACTTACTGCAATCTAGGTTCCTACGACTTGGTGCCCCAGCCATTGCCAAACCAATTGCTTCCATAGTCAACTCTATCCTGTCTGCCGGCCATATCCCTAAGGGCTGGACCCCGCTGGCTACTGCAGCGCCCGCTGTGGCGGACACTGCAGGGACGAGAGCCCTCCCCTAAATGGCGCCAGGCCCGCTGCGAGGGGGGGCTGCAGCACTGTGGCGCGAGCTGCTTCTGCTTTCAATAGGATTGAGAGCAGGACTCGCTACGGAGCGCTAAGCCACGCCCCCGGCGGTTCAGCCAATGAGGGCGAACCTGTCGGGTGACGTCATGGCCGCGCCCCCGTCACTCCCTCGCCACGCCCTCCCCCGGTCTTTTGGTCTGCAGCTCCCTGCAGACCGGGGATCGGCTGCACGTGCCGCCAGTCTCGCAGGCGCGCGTGCATGCAGCGGAGGTACTGGGGCCTCAGCCTAGGACCTGGAAAACTGCCAGAGTTGTCCCAATCTTCAAAAGTGGGGACAAAAACACTGTCTCAAACTACAGGACAATCTCACTTCTCCCAATACTATCCAAAGTCATGGAAAAATGTGTCCACTCCCAATTAAGCGATTACTATAACAAGACAAATTTCCCTAGCCAATTCCAATCTGGGTTTCGCCCCAAACACTCCACCGTAACTACCCTGCTAAAGGTTTGCAATGAGACCCAGTGTGGAATGGAACGGGGACAACTCACTGGTGCAGTATTCCTAGATTTTGCAAAGGCTTTTGACACAGTTGATCATGTTATCCTGCTTAACAAACTCCAGAGCTCTGGAATAGGGAAGCATGCTTTAAACTGGTTTCAGTCCTACCTATCAGGAAGATCCCAACATGTGTCCATCTCAGGCTCTAACTCCAACCCCCTGGATATCACCTGTGGTGTCCCGCAAGGCTCTGTTCTGGGGCCCCTACTCTTCTCAGTGTTCATTAATGATCTTCCCACAGCTTGTAAGGAAGCCTCAATACACATGTATGTAGATGACACAATCCTATATGCACACAGCCATAGCCTCTCTGACCTTCAACACATACTTCAGTCTGACTTTTTGAGACTCGAAAACTGGATTTCCCAAAACAAACTGTTTTTAAACACTGACAAGACTGTAACAATGGTATTTGGGACCAAGGCTAAATTTTTAAAGCTTCCAATGAATGAGCTCCAGATCAGAACCTACACTAACACTAACACCACCCTAAGGCTACGGCCCCACTGTCTGCGCAGCAGGCGCGCCTGCGAGGCTGGTCAGAATGCGTATCGCACATTAGATGCCGATTATAGACTATGGGGACATGGTATACGGCAGGGGAGCGCAATCTTTTTCCCCTGCGCCCCCTTACCGGCTGTCCCCCTCTTCACGCGCCTCACACCCCCCCCCCTCCTTACCTTGACTCAGACGTTCTGGCGTCATGACGCTGCGTTGCCATTACGACGTGTCATCAGAAGACGCCTGAACCAAGGTAAGAGAGTTGCCGAGGCCTTCGCCGCTTCCCCAGCATTTAATTGAAATGCCTTCAGGAAGCGCGCAGGGCGTCTGTAACCCCACGTGCTCCCTGCAGATAATCTCGCGCTCCCCCTGGGGGGTGCGCCCCCAGGTTTGCAAACCCCTGGTATATGGCTCGGCACCCCAAACCCACCTTAGCAAACTTGACACCCTCTACAATTCAATTTGTCGTTTTGTTCTCCAATGCAACTACAACACACATCACTGCGAAATGCTCAAAGAACTAGATTGGTCATCACTAGAGTCTAGGCGCAAAGTTCACCTTTCCTGTCTCACCCTCAAATACTTTCTGGGCAAGTTACCCAGCTACCTGAACAAGCTCCTCACCCCTACCACATGCAGATTTAGGAAAGAGTAAAGTGATTCTAGCAGCAGCGTTTAGGATAGATTGTAGGGGAGACAGGTGAGAGGCAGGAAGGACGGACAGCAGGAGGTTACAGTAATCCAGATGGGAAAGAATAAGGGCCTGAGGTAGAGCTTTAGCAGTAGAGCGACAGATCAAAGGGTGAATCTTTGCAATGTTACAGAGGGACTAAAACGTCTTTTTGGTTCAGGTTTATGTGATTGCGGTTTGGGGAAACCGCGCGTGTTCAGGCAGCAGATTGATTTTATCACAATATTTGTTGCGCTTTATTAACCCTTTATCCGGCACTTTATTAATAGAATGTGCCTATTTAATGTGATGAGGCATCGTGGTCTCCCCGAGCCTGGCAGAGCGTGGTGATGGAAGGGGGTTATATATAATGGGGAGGGGGCAGTAACCCCTGCAGTGCACCTGAATTACGGGTAGAAAGTGTCGTCACACTGAGATATTCCCAGTAATGTTTCTTCTGCTTAAAGTCGAAGTGGCGTAAAAATGAGCGGTTCTGTGCCCTATACACAAACTCTCTCCATTGGTCAGACTCCGGGCCGGAGAGATATATTTAAGCTGTGAAAATACAAAGGTGGATTGTACCCAAGTTTGTAAATAAACTCTGGGGTGACAATGAAGCTGAAGCTGTACCCCCTATTATCATCTCCCACTGGTTATACCCAGTATCACTTTGTACGTTACTGAACATTTGTTTCAGGGTCCGGTCTGTGCTTAGAAAATAATCAGAGATGCGATTTTCTTTGCACGGGGTAAAGTTGACTTGTGATGAAATCCTATAAAGTTTATAATGTGATCCCATAACCCCCGAAGTGCTAGATTGGAGCAGACGGGAGGATTCTGACATTCAAACAGACACAACACCCAGTGGAATTAATTTCCCAATATATGGAAAGAACGAATCCAGATGTGACATGGGGGGGGGGGGGGAAGATACATTCTCTTTATTAAAAGGGATAAAAGACACAGGTTGGGGAGGTGCCGGTGTGAGGAGGGACAGACACAGGTTGGGGATGTGCCAGTGTGAGGAGGGACAGACACAGGTTGGGGATGTGCCAGTGTGAGGAGGGACAGACACAGGTTGGGGAGGTGCTGGTGTGAGGAGGGACAGACACAAGCTTCCTGTGTAACAGCAAAGAGGATGTTACAATCTGAATCCGGGAGTGTTAGGAATTCAGATTAAATGTAAAGCTCTGAGGAGCGGCTCAGATCAGATGTTATTCCATTTTGGGGACCAGAAATAGCATCTATACGTACAGCATGTTACTATCAGGGCAAACATGCCACTCACTTCCTGTGCAGCCAGTGACATGGCTGTGATGTCATCATGATGTGCAGGAAGTGAAGCTGCAAGGCAGGAGGAGGAGTGTAAACACAAACGGAGAACAGCACATTATACCTATATAAAGGTAACGACTGTATATACAGTAATTATGGGGGACGTTTGGTAGCGGTTGGTGGGCTCTGTGCTGTGAGTTGCTGGTGGAGTTAGTTATCAGTCTGTAAAACCCAACCTCTGCACTGCGCAGCCCGACACCCACAATACAGCATCCCAAGGGCATTATTACGGGAACCTGCTCCGACAGTTTTAGCATTTAATGACAATGGGCCAGTAACTATATTTCCCTGAGACTACAGCATTACAAATTAGATTGCAAGCTTTTTGGTACAAGGACTCAATGTGTATTATGGGAATTCCAGGGGCATGGGGGTGTACTTAGGAAAATTTTTGCTGTGACCCTCACGAGAACCAAGGTTAGATATTCATGGGTTAGAAATTCCTGACGAAGTCGCCGCAGTGTGACGAAACGCGTAGAGCTGTGACGTCATCGCGCTTGTGTTGGTGTATTTGGAGTCCCTGGCTTCCCTGCGCTCCGGCTGGCGGTAATTTCAAGTGTTAGCAACCATTGCATGAGGGAGCAAAGGACGTGCAGGCATTGGCGGCCTTTATATCTTGCTGCCAATTCATGGTGAACCTGGGCTGTTTACATCCACTCTGCAAACCTGGGACTCACCCTACCACCGCAGATGACCACAATAGAGATTTCTCTCCCACGAATGGTTCTGTTTGAAATCCTGTAAGTGCACATTCTTATGGGTTGCTGATTTTTTAAATAAATGTACCTTATTTTTTACTCAGTTACGTGCTATGGAGCTTGCGCTTTTGTTTGTTTTTTGTTCATATACAGGCATACCCCGCATTAACATACGCAATGGGACCGGAGCATGTATGTAAAGTGAAAATGTACTTAAAGTGAAGCACTACCTTTTCCCACTTATCGATGCATGTACTGTACTGCAATCGTTATATACGTGCATAACTGATGTAAATAACGCATTTGTAACAGTCTCTATAGTCTCCCTGCTTGCGCACAGCTTCGGTACAGGTAGGGAGACGGTATTGCTGTTCAGGAACGTGATGACAGGCGCATGCGTGAGCTGCCGTTTGCCTATTGGGCGATATGTACTTACTCGCGAGTGTACTTAAAGTGAGTGTACTTAAAGCGGGGTATGCCTATATATATATATATACACATACATATATATATATACACACACATAAATCCACACCAAACCAGGATTTCCACCACATATTTCTTCCATTACCTGCTTGTTACAATGTTACTGAACTCGTGTTCTTATGACTGAAATTTTAGAATTCACAGAATTAAACTTTATTATATTTTAAGTCCATTTGGTACCACTTGTACTTGTTACACGCTTCTTTTGCTGCGATTGTATCTTACAATTGTTTCTTCCTTTATTGTGCTCGATCATTGTTAATAGACAACTTTAGCTCGTTATCCATCTCGGACACTGGATGCACTTTGGGGGCACTGTTTGCATCTGTAACTCGGGGTCTTTGCTCTGCCCTTGTGTGCACTTGTAATTGTGTTTTACCCGTACCTACACCCACTTACTCTGCTAAGTAACATATACAGCCACAGCGCATTACCACTCATTATCTCCCCAGACACTCGGGCACCGTATAACTGGCCTACACGCTGACCAGTGTATGTATTTTTGGGGTACACCTCGCTTAGATCTAGGAGTTCAATAACCCAAACCCAATGTATCTGAGCGAGCGCTTGTAATCGTGCCTTACCTGTGCTGCTGTGGGGCTGCTAGGGAGTCAGCGCAGAGAGCAGAACGAGGGGTAATACCCCCGCCGGGGTAATACCCCCGCCCTCACACTCTGTGCCGTCAGTAACAGATTATCACTGGTGCCGACATGTTTATTAGATTATTTGATTAAACCGCGGTGACATCGCTATACCAGGAAATTACCGCGCGTCACGCCGGTCCTGAATTGGGCTTATGTACACGTTTCCTAGCAACATCAACTTTTTCTGTGGTGCTAATCAGGGTTGTGTGAATATGGCTGTGGGTATACACTGTTTGATCATTGGGGGGGGGCTTTATTAGGGGTGCCAGGCAGCTTCTCCAAAAATACTGGACACAATGGTGAAAGGTGTGACGAACTCAAAAGACACACACCTCTCTCCGCTCCATGCTGTTTTCTCCTCTCCTTAGCTCCACCCCCAGGCTCCTGCCACCTCCTCCTGATTGGCTGCATTACCCAACAGAAGCCAATCAGGATGGAGGAAGATGCCCAGCCCCCTAACAGCCCTGCTCTCTCCCTGCTCGGGGAAATCCCGCGGCCGCCCCAAGCCGGTCAGGTCACTATGTCCAGAGAGGAAATACACGGTACATACATGCCCTCTAATGTTATACTGGACAGAGTTTCCAAATACAGGACAGTCCAGTTCAATACTGGACACCTGCAACCCTGGGTCACCTTCATCCTGCAGTGCATCGACAAGGACGGAAGAAGATGATGGTAACAATACACGGTCTTTCCTTGAACGCGGCCCACGTGTGCGGCTGAAACATCGATCTTTTAATAAACTACTTGTTAAAGAAATTGTTCTTGGATCAATATACAGAGTCACACGCGTGTGCAGAGCCTAACATTCACTTCTTTATTTGTATACCCGGCTCACTTATGTAACTGTATTTGTAACCATGTACTATTTGTCCTAACTCTGTGCCCAGGACATACGTGAGAACGAGCGGTAACTCTCAGTGTATTACTTCCTGGTAACACATTTTATAAATAAAATAAATAACATTTTATATAAGTGAATATTTGCAACAGTTGTGAATGTCACTGACAGTGCCGTGAGGGACATTGAAAAGCTGCTGGTGAAAGCTCCTCACAATCTCTGCCGACTCCGAGGGTGGCTCCGTGGCTGACTCCGAGGCTGACTCCCAGGCTGGCTCTGAGGCTGACTCCGTGGCTGGCTCTGAGGCTGACTCCGTGGCTGGCTCCGTGGGTGACTCCGAGATCCCGTAATGCAGAATATTATATCACAGCCTGCTGGGGGTACGGAGAGATCCCGTAATGCAGAATATTATATCACAGCCTGCTGGGGGTACGGAGAGATCCCGTAATGCAGAATATTATATCACAGCCTGCTGGGGGTACGGAGAGATCCCGTAATGCAGAATATTATATCGCAGCCTGCTGGGGGTACGGAGAGATCCCGTAATGCAGAATATTATATCGCAGCCTGCTGGGGGTACGGAGAGATCCCGTAATGCAGAATATTATATCGCAGCCTGCTGGGGGTACGGAGAGATCCCGTAATGCAGAATATTATATCGCAGCCTGCTGGGGGTACGGAGAGATCCCGTAATGCAGAATATTATATCGCAGCCTGCTGGGGGTACGGAGAGATCCCGTAATGCAGAATATTATATCGCAGCCTGCTGGGGGTACGGAGAGATCCCGTAATGCAGAATATTATATCGCAGCCTGCTGGGGGTACGGAGAGATCCCGTAATGCAGAATATTATATCGCAGCCTGCTGGGGGTACGGAGAGATCCCGTAATGCAGAATATTATATCGCAGCCTGCTGGGGGTACGGAGAGATCCCGTAATGCAGAATATTATATCACAGCCTGCTGGGGGTACGGAGAGATCCCGTAATGCAGAATATTATATCACAGCCTGCTGGGGGTACGGAGAGATCCCGTAATGCAGAATATTATATCACAGCCTGCTGGGGGTACGGAGAGATCCCGTAATGCAGAATATTATATCACAGCCTGCTGGGGGTACGGAGAGATCCCGTAATGCAGAATATTATATCACAGCCTGCTGGGGGTACGGAGAGATCCCGTAATGCAGAATATTATATCACAGCCTGCTGGGGGTACGGAGAGATCCCGTAATGCAGAATATTATATCACAGCCTGCTGGGGGTACGGAGAGATCCCGTAATGCAGAATATTATATCACAGCCTGCTGGGGGTACGGAGAGATCCCGTAATGCAGAATATTATATCACAGCCTGCTGGGGGTACGGAGAGATCCCGTAATGCAGAATATTATATCACAGCCTGCTGGGGGTACGGAGAGATCCCGTAATGCAGAATATTATATCACAGCCTGCTGGGGGTACGGAGAGATCCCGTAATGCAGAATATTATATCACAGCCTGCTGGGGGTACGGAGAGATCCCGTAATGCAGAATATTATATCACAGCCTGCTGGGGGTACGGAGAGATCCCGTAATGCAGAATATTATATCACAGCCTGCTGGGGGTACGGAGAGATCCCGTAATGCAGAATATTATATCACAGCCTGCTGGGGGTACGGAGAGATCCCGTAATGCAGAATATTATATCACAGCCTGCTGGGGGTACGGAGAGATCCCGTAATGCAGAATATTATATCACAGCCTGCTGGGGGTACGGAGAGATCCCGTAATGCAGAATATTATATCACAGCCTGCTGGGGGTACGGAGAGATCCCGTAATGCAGAATATTATATCACAGCCTGCTGGGGGTACGGAGAGATCCCGTAATGCAGAATATTATATCACAGCCTGCTGGGGGTACGGAGAGATCCCGTAATGCAGAATATTATATCACAGCCTGCTGGGGGTACGGAGAGATCCCGTAATGCAGAATATTATATCACAGCCTGCTGGGGGTACGGAGAGATCCCGTAATGCAGAATATTATATCACAGCCTGCTGGGGGTACGGAGAGATCCCGTAATGCAGAATATTATATCACAGCCTGCTGGGGGTACGGAGAGATCCCGTAATGCAGAATATTATATCACAGCCTGCTGGGGGTACGGAGAGATCCCGTAATGCAGAATATTATATCACAGCCTGCTGGGGGTACGGAGGGATCCCGTAATGCAGAATATTATATCACAGCCTGCTGGGGGTACGGAGGGATCCCGTAATGCAGAATATTATATCACAGCCTGCTGGGGGTACGGAGAGATCCCGTAATGCAGAATATTATATCACAGCCTGCTGGGGGTACGGAGAGATCCCGTAATGCAGAATATTATATCACAGCCTGCTGGGGGTACGGAGAGATCCCGTAATGCAGAATATTATATCACAGCCTGCTGGGGGTACGGAGAGATCCCGTAATGCAGAATATTATATCACAGCCTGCTGGGGGTACGGAGAGATCCCGTAATGCAGAATATTATATCACAGCCTGCTGGGGGTACGGAGAGATCCCGTAATGCAGAATATTATATCGCAGCCTGCTGGGGGTACGGAGAGATCCCGTAATGCAGAATATTATATCGCAGCCTGCTGGGGGTACGGAGAGATCCCGTAATGCAGAATATTATATCGCAGCCTGCTGGGGGTACAGAGAGATCCCGTAATGCAGAATATTATATCGCAGCCTGCTGGGGGTACGGAGAGATCCCGTAATGCAGAATATTATATCGCAGCCTGCTGGGGGTACGGAGAGATCCCGTAATGCAGAATATTATATCGCAGCCTGCTGGGGGTACGGAGAGATCCCGTAATGCAGAATATTATATCACAGCCTGCTGGGGGTACGGAGAGATCCCGTAATGCAGAATATTATATCACAGCCTGCTGGGGGTACGGAGAGATCCCGTAATGCAGAATATTATATCACAGCCTGCTGGGGGTACGGAGAGATCCCATAATGCAGAATATTATATCACAGCCTGCTGGGGGTACGGAGAGATCCCGTAATGCAGAATATTATATCACAGCCTGCTGGGGGTACGGAGAGATCCCGTAATGCAGAATATTATATCACAGCCTGCTGGGGGTACGGAGAGATCCCGTAATGCAGAATATTATATCACAGCCTGCTGGGGGTACGGAGAGATCCCGTAATGCAGAATATTATATCACAGCCTGCTGGGGGTACGGAGAGATCCCGTAATGCAGAATATTATATCACAGCCTGCTGGGGGTACGGAGAGATCCCGTAATGCAGAATATTATATCACAGCCTGCTGGGGGTACGGAGAGATCCCGTAATGCAGAATATTATATCACAGCCTGCTGGGGGTACGGAGAGATCCCGTAATGCAGAATATTATATCACAGCCTGCTGGGGGTACGGAGAGATCCCGTAATGCAGAATATTATATCACAGCCTGCTGGGGGTACGGAGAGATCCCGTAATGCAGAATATTATATCACAGCCTGCTGGGGGTACGGAGAGATCCCGTAATGCAGAATATTATATCACAGCCTGCTGGGGGTACGGAGAGATCCCGTAATGCAGAATATTATATCACAGCCTGCTGGGGGTACGGAGAGATCCCGTAATGCAGAATATTATATCACAGCCTGCTGGGGGTACGGAGAGATCCCGTAATGCAGAATATTATATCACAGCCTGCTGGGGGTACGGAGAGATCCCGTAATGCAGAATATTATATCACAGCCTGCTGGGGGTACGGAGAGATCCCGTAATGCAGAATATTATATCACAGCCTGCTGGGGGTACGGAGAGATCCCGTAATGCAGAATATTATATCACAGCCTGCTGGGGGTACGGAGAGATCCCGTAATGCAGAATATTATATCACAGCCTGCTGGGGGTACGGAGAGATCCCGTAATGCAGAATATTATATCA
The DNA here is from genome assembly GCF_040206685.1 of Ascaphus truei. Lineage (NCBI taxonomy): Eukaryota > Metazoa > Chordata > Amphibia > Anura > Ascaphidae > Ascaphus > Ascaphus truei. The sequence goes on from NC_134498.1 coordinate 52,437,060, forward strand.
CAGCCTGCTGGGGGTACGGAGAGATCCCGTAATGCAGAATATTATATCACAGCCTGCTGGGGGTACGGAGAGATCCCGTAATGCAGAATATTATATCACAGCCTGCTGGGGGTACGGAGAGATCCCGTAATGCAGAATATTATATCACAGCCTGCTGGGGGTACGGAGAGATCCCGTAATGCAGAATATTATATCACAGCCTGCTGGGGGTACGGAGAGATCCCGTAATGCAGAATATTATATCACAGCCTGCTGGGGGTACGGAGAGATCCCGTAATGCAGAATATTATATCACAGCCTGCTGGGGGTACGGAGAGATCCCGTAATGCAGAATATTATATCACAGCCTGCTGGGGGTACGGAGAGATCCCGTAATGCAGAATATTATATCACAGCCTGCTGGGGGTACGGAGGGATCCCGTAATGCAGAATATTATATCACAGCCTGCTGGGGGTACGGAGAGATCCCGTAATGCAGAATATTATATCACAGCCTGCTGGGGGTACGGAGAGATCCCGTAATGCAGAATATTATATCACAGCCTGCTGGGGGTACGGAGAGATCCCGTAATGCAGAATATTATATCACAGCCTGCTGGGGGTACGGAGAGATCCCGTAATGCAGAATATTATATCACAGCCTGCTGGGGGTACGGAGAGATCCCGTAATGCAGAATATTATATCACAGCCTGCTGGGGGTACGGAGAGATCCCGTAATGCAGAATATTATATCACAGCCTGCTGGGGGTACGGAGAGATCCCGTAATGCAGAATATTATATCACAGCCTGCTGGGGGTACGGAGAGATCCCGTAATGCAGAATATTATATCACAGCCTGCTGGGGGTACGGAGAGATCCCGTAATGCAGAATATTATATCACAGCCTGCTGGGGGTACGGAGAGATCCCGTAATGCAGAATATTATATCACAGCCTGCTGGGGGTACGGAGAGATCCCGTAATGCAGAATATTATATCACAGCCTGCTGGGGGTACGGAGAGATCCCGTAATGCAGAATATTATATCACAGCCTGCTGGGGGTACGGAGAGATCCCGTAATGCAGAATATTATATCACAGCCTGCTGGGGGTACGGAGAGATCCCGTAATGCAGAATATTATATCACAGCCTGCTGGGGGTACGGAGAGATCCCGTAATGCAGAATATTATATCACAGCCTGCTGGGGGTACGGAGAGATCCCGTAATGCAGAATATTATATCACAGCCTGCTGGGGGTACGGAGAGATCCCGTAATGCAGAATATTATATCACAGCCTGCTGGGGGTACGGAGAGATCCCGTAATGCAGAATATTATATCACAGCCTGCTGGGGGTACGGAGAGATCCCGTAATGCAGAATATTATATCACAGCCTGCTGGGGGTACGGAGAGATCCCGTAATGCAGAATATTATATCACAGCCTGCTGGGGGTACGGAGAGATCCCGTAATGCAGAATATTATATCACAGCCTGCTGGGGGTACGGAGAGATCCCGTAATGCAGAATATTATATCACAGCCTGCTGGGGGTACGGAGAGATCCCGTAATGCAGAATATTATATCACAGCCTGCTGGGGGTACGGAGAGATCCCGTAATGCAGAATATTAACACTGACAGTTACAAAGGATTCTGTAAATCATTCCACAATAATTATAAATATATTTTCAGATAACTCTTATCAATACGCGATGACCCTGCGGGTGATACACGGCACTGATGCTCACTCCCGCCGGGGTTTATGTGTGGCCCCTCTCCTTCCTCGGAGCAGCGAGCGGGGGCGCGTTCGGATTTTTGTAACCTGCGTTTTTTCATTTCCTGGCTATAAAGATCCATCATTTGAAGTCGGGTGATCCTTGTAATTAAAAGCAAACCACAAGAAGCGTCTTCCCGTGTGCAGGCAGACCCCAAATCCCCTGGCCATATTTTTGAGGTCAATTAGCAGCATTTGGCTACCCACATGGGGGGGGGCGGGTTTATACAGGCAATCAGCTTAACTAAACAGAACCTCCTACCGCATCCAGGAACTGGAGCAGACAACGGCAACTCATTTCCCCTTCCCACTACCTAGTCCTGATTAACCCCTTCACTGACTGGGAGGCCACAGTGCGCGTGCGTGCGTTCGTGCGTGCTCATTGGATTAATCTGGTCCTCAACTGGATTTCAAGGGATATCAAAAGACCAAGATGACGACCAAAAGTAAGATGAGAACATTAAAGCAGAAAATGTGTGGGAGCGACGTGGAGAAGAGGCTGTAACCGCAGGACCTGGGAGATCACTGGGGAGACTTCATCCAGCAGTGGGGAGACACGGGCTAGGATGAGGGAATGTGTGAGTGTGACGTGGAGAAGAGAGGCTGTAACCGCAGGACCTGGGAGATCATTGAGGAGGCTTCATCCAGCAGTGGGGAGACACGGGCTGGAGAGGATGGGATGAGGGAATGTGTGGGAGCGACATGGAGAAGAGAGGCTGTAACCGCAGGACCTGGGAGATCACTGGGGAGGCTTCATCCAGCAGTGGGGAGACACGGGCTGGGGAGGATGGGATGAGTGAATGTGTAGGAGCGACGTGGAGAAGAGAGGCTGTAACCTCAGAACCTGGGAGATCACTGGGGAGACTTCATCCAGCAGTGGGGAGACACGAGCTAGGATGAGGGAACGTGTGGGAGCGACGTGGAGAAGAGAGGCTGTAACCGCAGGACCTGGGAGATCATTGAGGAGGCTTCATCCAGCAGTGAGGAAACACGGGCTGGAGAGGATAGGATGAGGGAATGTGTGGGAGCGATGTGGAGAAGAGAGGCTGTAACCGCAGGACCTGGGAGATCATTGAGGAGGCTTTATCCAGCAGTGGGGAGACACGGGCTGGAGAGGATGGGATGAGGGAATGTGTGGGAGCAACGTGGAGAAGAGAGGCTGTAACCGCAGGACCTGGGAGATCACTGGGGAGACTTCATCCAGCAGTGGGGAGATACAGGCTGGAGAGGATGGGATGAGGGAATGTGTGGGAGCGACGTGGAGAAAAGAGGCTGTAATCGCAGAACCTGGGAGATCACTGGGGAGACTTCATCCAGCAGTGGGGAGATACAGGCTGGAGAGGATGGGATGAGGGAATGTGTGGGAGCGACGTGGAGAAGAGAGGCTGTAACCGTAGGACCTGGGAGATCATTGAGGAGGCTTCATCCAGCAGTGGGGAGACACGGACTGGATAGGATGAGGGAATGTGTGGGAGCAACGTGGAGAAGAGAGGCTGTAACCGCAGGACCTGGGAGATCACTGGGGAGACTTCATCCAGCAGTGGGGAGACACGGGCTGGAGAGGATGGGATGAGGGAATGTGTGGGAGTGACGTGGAGAAGAGAGGCTGTAACCGCAGGACCTGGGAGATCATTGGGGGGGGCTTCATCCAGCAGTGGGGAGACACGGGCTGGGGAGGATGGGATGTGGGAATGTGTGGGAGCGACGTGGAGAAAAGAGGCTGTAATCGCAGAACCTGGGAGATCACTGGGGAGACTTCATCCAGCAGTGGGGAGATACAGGCTGGAGAGGATGGGATGAGGGAATGTGTGGGAGCGACGTGGAGAAGAGAGGCTGTAACCGTAGGACCTGGGGGATCACTGGGGAAACTTCATCCAGCAGTGGGGAGACACGGCTGGAGAGGATGGGTTGAGGGAATGTGTGGGAGCGACGTGGAGAAAAGAGGCTGTAATCGCAGAACCCGGGAGATCACTGGGGAGGCTTCATCCAGCAGTGGGGAGATACAGGCTGGAGAGGATGGGATGAGGGAATGTGTGGGAGCGACGTGGAGAAGAGAGGCTGTAACCACAGGACCTGGGAGATCACATCCTGCCCGTGCTCACGTATGGATGTGACCCATGAATCCTGCCCATGCTCACATATACATGTGACCCGTGTATCCTGCCCGTGTTAACATATGGATGTGACCAGTGTATCCTGCCCGTGTTCACGTATGGGATGTGACCCATTTATCCTGCTCGCGCTCACGTATGAATTGAAATGTGGACCCTAAATGCAAAGATAATTCCGAAACGCAAAGAAGTACGGAGAGATGAACAGTATGCTGGGTAATACCGGGAGAAGTATAGAGAGGTGCATGCTGGGTAATACCCGATGAGACAGGAAAAAGAATGGGTTCAAAAGCAAAAAAAAATCGTCTGTGACATCACAAGGGCGAAGATATGTAAATGGCGGTAGGATGGTCATATCGCAAGATTGAATTACCATTGTTGGACAGGTATGTTACTCACCTGGACCAAGATGGCGGCCAAAAGTAAGGCCAGGTCCCCGCTGGCTACTGCAGCGCCCACTGTGGCGGACGCTGCAGGGACAAGATCCACCCCACAGTGAGGTTGGGCCCGCTGCGAGGGGGGGCCACCCGCGCTGCGCAGACAGAAACTCCTGGTCTCAAGAAAATTGAGAGCAGGAGTCGCGACGGAGCACTAGGCCACGCCCCCGGTGGTTCAGCCAATGAGGGAGAACCTGCCGGGTGACGTCACGGCCGCGCCCCCGTCATGCCCCCCCTGCAGACCGGGGGACTCGTCTGCACGCACCGCCTGCCTTGCAGACGCGCGCGCAGCGCAGGCAGCGGGGCCACAGCCTAAGATGGGAGGATGCAATCAGAAAATGTGCAACATGAAGCTGAGGATGCTGGGACGTGTCTCAGTCTAGGAGCAGAGGATGCTGGGAGTTGTCTCAGTCTAGGAGCAGAGGATTCTGGGAGTTGTTTCAGGCTAGGAGCAGAGGATTCTGGGAGGTGTTTCATTCTAGGAGCAGAGGATGCTGGGAGGTGTTTCAGGCTAGGAGCAGAGGATGCTGGGAGGTGTTTCAGTCTAGGAGCAGAGGATGCTGGGAGGTATTTCAGGCTAGGAGCAGAGGATGCTGGGAGGTGTTTCAGTCTAGGAGCAGAGGATGCTGGGAGGTGTTTCAGGCTAGGAGCAGAGGATGCTGGGAGGTGTTTCAGTCTAGGAGCAGAGGATGCTGGGAGGTGTTTCAGTCTAGGAGCAGAGGATGCTGGGAGGTGTTTCAGGCTAGGAGCAGAGGATGCTGGGAGGTGTTTCAGTCTAGGAGCAGAGGATGCTGGGAGGTGTTTCAGGCTAGGAGCAGAGGATGCTGGGAGGTGTTTCAGGCTGGGAGCAGAGGATGCTGGGTGGTGTTTCAGGCTAGGAGCAGAGGATGCTGGGAGGTGTTTCAGTCTAGGAGCAGAGGATGCTGGGAGGTGTTTCAGGCTAGGAGCAGAGGATTCTGGGAGGTGTTTCAGTCTAGGAGCAGAGGATGCTGGGAGGTGTTTCAGGCTAGGAGCAGAGGATGCTGGGAGGTGTTCCAGGCTAGGAGCAGAGGATGCTGGGAGGTGTTCCAGGCTTGGAGCAGAGGATGCTGGGAGGTCTCCGTGGGATTATGATGGCTGCCTTTTATTATTATCTTGTCGGGATGTCTGTTGGATCCTCTCCAGTTGAGCCTCATGAAGATATTTAGTTGGACTGGAAACGGTTTGCGAGCCGCTGTCCTGCAGAGTCAGTTCTACCTCTCTGTGCTAAGCAGGTCTGGAGAATACAGCTTTATTAGCCCTATTCCCTGCTGGAGAAGCGCCATGCAAGGTTCATCCATTATTACACTTTCAAATGAGCGCACAAATTCCAGTGTCCCAGCTGCACATTTAACCACTTCTGCCCTGGTTTTTTTTTAAATGTATTACTTTATGTACGGATATATACATTTGTGCACCAAATATCAGAGACATCCCGGAAAACCTGCACGGAGGAGCAGTGCGTCTTGGGGTGCGCGAGATTCGAGCCGGGGGGGGGGGGGGTGTCACCCCAACCCCTGTGTCACCCCAACCCCTGTGTCACCCCAACTGGTGCTCCAGTTTTACATTTGTATATGAAATTCTCTTTAGTGCCAAAAACGTCCGGTTTTGGAGTTTGATACAAAGCCAAAACAATAAACCAAAAAACAATTGTCTGTTTCTAAAGACTCCAGAACATTATGACTAAAAAGTGCCGTCCGTAATTAAGGAAACCCAGAGAAAAGGCAGCAAAAGATACACACACACACACACTCGCACGCACGCACGCACGCGCGCCGCCTTCACCCAGGCAGGGATGAGAAAAGCTCAGAATGCAGAAACGTGGGCTTAATATACAATAGTAAGAAGCATGATTTCCGCGTCCATTAGGATATCGGAAATAAGCAGGAAGCGGTGCGAGACGCACGGGGTCGGTGATAAGTAAATGCGCAGAATAACCGCAGCGCTGTAATGCTCACATCACAGGTGTGCAGAATAAAGGTGCAGTCCCACCAAGTATTAACATGAACTAATCGCGGGTTTCGTTACTTTTCGGTAAAAGCCACTCTTTGTATATGAAGGGAATATGTAAATCGTCTTTAATCTTATAAATGTCTACAGTGTAACCAGCAGGGACGTAACTACACTGCTGCAAAACCCTGAAACGGCGCCCCCCCCCCGCCCGAGAGAAGCGGGAGGGGGGCTCAGAGGGGCAGGGGCCAGCCTTGGGCATGGCTAGAGGTCGGGCCTGTGGTTGCTTTGGGGCCCCATGCCATGCCCCTCCCCCCGCGCTGGTGTACCCGTGTCCTGGTTGGTGCCAGAAATTGGGCTCAACTTCTGCAGCTTCCCATCAACGTGGAACCGAGGCCTCACCCCCGTCCCATAAGGCAAGGAAAGAGGTTGGGAGAGGGGGGGGCAAAAATTGTAGTTACGCCGCTGCTAACCACGTGCGTTTCACAATCTTTATATAATCGCTTTAAATAAGACTGTTTCCATGATCTGTATATACAGCCAGACTGTCCGTCCCCAGCGCCTTCCGTCCCCACCGCCTTCCGTCCCCAGCGCCTTCCGTCCCCAGCGCCTTCCTTCCCCAGATCCTTCCGTCCCCACCGCCTTCCGTCCCCAGCGCCTTCCGTCCCCAACGCCTTCCGTCCCCACCGCCTTCCGTCCCCAGCGCCTTCCGTCCCCACCGCCTTCCGTCCCCAGCGCCTTCCGTCCCCAGCGCCTTCCGTCCCCACCGCCTTCCGTCCCCAGCGCTTTCCGTCCCCAACCGCCTTCCGTCCCCAGCGCTTTCCGTCCCCACCGCTTTCCGTCCCCAGCGCCTTCTGTCCCCTCCGCCTTCCGTCCCCAGCGCCTTCCGTCCCCAACGCCTTCCGTCCCCAACGCCTTCCGTCCCCAGCGCTTTCCGTCCCCACCGCCTTCCGTCCCCAACGCCTTCCGTCCCCAGCGCCTTCCGTCCCCAGCGCCTTCCGTCCCCAACCGCTTTCCGTCCCCAGCGCCTTCCGTCCCCAACGCCTTCCGTCCCCAGCGCCTGCCGTCCCCAGCGCCTTCCGTCCCCACCGCCTTCCGTCCCCAACGCCTTCCGTCCCCAACGCCTTCCGTCCCCACCGCCTTCCGTCCCCAGCGCCTTCCGTCCCCAGCGCCTTCCGTCCCCACCGCCTTCCGTCCCCAGCGCCTTCCGTCCCCACCGCCTTCCGTCCCCAGCGCCTTCCGTCCCCACCGCCTTCCGTCCCCAACGCCTTCCGTCCCCAGCGCCTTCCGTCCCCAGCGCCTTCCGTCCCCAACCGCCTTCCGTCCCCAACCGCCTTCCGTCCCCACCGCCTTCCGTCCCCAGCGCCTTCCGTCCCCACCGCCTTCCGTCCCCAGCGCCTTCCGTCCCCAACCGCCTTCCGTCCCCAGCGCCTTCCGTCCCCAGCGCCTTCCGTCCCCACCGCCTTCCGTCCCCAGATCCTTCCGTCCCCAGCGCCTTCCGTCCCCAGCGCCTTCCGTCCCCAACCGCCTTCCGTCCCCAGCGCCTTCCGTCCCCAACCGCCTTCCGTCCCCAGCGCCTTCCGTCCCCAGCGCCTTCCGTCCCCAGCGCCTTCCGTCCCCACCGCCTTCCGTCCCCACCGCCTTCCGTCCCCAGCGCCTTCCGTCCCCAGCGCCTTCCGTCCCCAGCGCCTTCCGTCCCCAACCGCCTTCCGTCCCCAACCGCCTTCCGTCCCCAGCGCTTTCCGTCCCCACCGCCTTCCGTCCCCAGCGCCTTCCGTCCCCAGCGCCTTCCGTCCCCAGCGCCTTCCGTCCCCAACCGCCTTCCGTCCCCACCGCCTTCCGTCCCCACCGCCTTCCGTCCCCAACCGCCTTCCGTCCCCAGCGCCTTCCTTCCCCAGCGCCTTCCGTCCCCAACCGCCTTCCGTCCCCACCGCCTTCCGTCCCCAGCGCCTTCCGTCCCCACCGCCTTCCGTCCCCAGCGCCTTCCGTCCCCACCGCCTTCCGTCCCCAGCGCCTTCCGTCCCCACCGCCTTCCGTCCCCAGCGCCTTCCGTCCCCAGCGCCTTCCGTCCCCAGCGCCTTCCGTCCCCAGCGCCTTCCGTCCCCACCGCCTTCCGTCCCCAGCGCCTTCCGTCCCCACCGCCTTCCGTCCCCAGCGCCTTCCGTCCCCACCGCCTTCCGTCCCCAGCGCCTTCCGTCCCCACCGCCTTCCGTCCCCAGCGCCTTCCGTCCCCAGCGCCTTCCGTCCCCACCGCCTTCCGTCCCCAGCGCCTTCCGTCCCCACCGCCTTCCGTCCCCACCGCCTTCCGTCCCCAGCGCCTTCCGTCCCCACCGCCTTCCGTCCCCACCGCCTTCCGTCCCCACCGCCTTCCGTCCCCAGCGACTTCCGTCCCCAGCGCCTTCCGTCCCCAGCGCTTTCCGTCCCCAACCGCCTTCCGTCCCCAACGCCTTCCGTCCCCACCGCCTTCCGTCCCCACCGCCTTCCGTCCCCAGCGCCTTCCGTCCCCAGCGCTTTCCGTCCCCAGCGCCTTCCGTCCCCACCGCCTTCCGTCCCCACCGCCTTCCGTCCCCAGCGCCTTCCGTCCCCAGCGCCTTCCGTCCCCACCGCCTTCCGTCCCCACCGCCTTCCGTCCCCAGCGCCTTCCGTCCCCAGCGCCTTCCGTCCCCAGCGCCTTCCGTCCCCAGCGCCTTCCGTCCCCAGCGCCTTCCGTCCCCAACCGCCTTCCGTCCCCACCGCCTTCCGTCCCCACCGCCTTCCGTCCCCAACCGCCTTCTGTCCCCAGCGCCTTCCTTCCCCAGCGCCTTCCGTCCCCAACCGCCTTCCGTCCCCAACCGCCTTCCGTCCCCACCGCCTTCCGTCCCCAGCGCCTTCCGTCCCCACCGCCTTCCGTCCCCAGCGCCTTCCGTCCCCAGCGCCTTCCGTCCCCAGCGCCTTCCGTCCCCAGCGCCTTCCGTCCCCAGCGCTTTCCGTCCCCAGCGCCTTCCGTCCCCAACCGCTTTCCGTCCCCAGCGCCTTCCGTCCCCAACGCCTTCCGTCCCCAGCGCCTGCCGTCCCCAGCGCCTTCCGTCCCCACCGCCTTCCGTCCCCAACGCCTTCCGTCCCCAACGCCTTCCGTCCCCACCGCCTTCCGTCCCCAGCGCCTTCCGTCCCCAGCGCCTTCCGTCCCCACCGCCTTCCGTCCCCAGCGCCTTCCGTCCCCACCGCCTTCCGTCCCCAGCGCCTTCCGTCCCCACCGCCTTCCGTCCCCAACGCCTTCCGTCCCCAGCGCCTTCCGTCCCCAGCGCCTTCCGTCCCCAACCGCCTTCCGTCCCCAACCGCCTTCCGTCCCCACCGCCTTCCGTCCCCAGCGCCTTCCGTCCCCACCGCCTTCCGTCCCCAGCGCCTTCCGTCCCCAACCGCCTTCCGTCCCCAGCGCCTTCCGTCCCCAGCGCCTTCCGTCCCCACCGCCTTCCGTCCCCAGATCCTTCCGTCCCCAGCGCCTTCCGTCCCCAGCGCCTTCCGTCCCCAACCGCCTTCCGTCCCCAGCGCCTTCCGTCCCCAACCGCCTTCCGTCCCCAGCGCCTTCCGTCCCCAGCGCCTTCCGTCCCCAGCGCCTTCCGTCCCCACCGCCTTCCGTCCCCACCGCCTTCCGTCCCCAGCGCCTTCCGTCCCCAGCGCCTTCCGTCCCCAGCGCCTTCCGTCCCCAACCGCCTTCCGTCCCCAACCGCCTTCCGTCCCCAGCGCTTTCCGTCCCCACCGCCTTCCGTCCCCAGCGCCTTCCGTCCCCAGCGCCTTCCGTCCCCAGCGCCTTCCGTCCCCAACCGCCTTCCGTCCCCACCGCCTTCCGTCCCCACCGCCTTCCGTCCCCAACCGCCTTCCGTCCCCAGCGCCTTCCTTCCCCAGCGCCTTCCGTCCCCAACCGCCTTCCGTCCCCACCGCCTTCCGTCCCCAGCGCCTTCCGTCCCCACCGCCTTCCGTCCCCAGCGCCTTCCGTCCCCACCGCCTTCCGTCCCCAGCGCCTTCCGTCCCCACCGCCTTCCGTCCCCAGCGCCTTCCGTCCCCAGCGCCTTCCGTCCCCAGCGCCTTCCGTCCCCAGCGCCTTCCGTCCCCACCGCCTTCCGTCCCCAGCGCCTTCCGTCCCCACCGCCTTCCGTCCCCAGCGCCTTCCGTCCCCACCGCCTTCCGTCCCCAGCGCCTTCCGTCCCCACCGCCTTCCGTCCCCAGCGCCTTCCGTCCCCAGCGCCTTCCGTCCCCACCGCCTTCCGTCCCCAGCGCCTTCCGTCCCCACCGCCTTCCGTCCCCACCGCCTTCCGTCCCCAGCGCCTTCCGTCCCCACCGCCTTCCGTCCCCACCGCCTTCCGTCCCCACCGCCTTCCGTCCCCAGCGCCTTCCGTCCCCAGCGCTTTCCGTCCCCAACCGCCTTCCGTCCCCAACGCCTTCCGTCCCCACCGCCTTCCGTCCCCACCGCCTTCCGTCCCCAGCGCCTTCCGTCCCCAGCGCTTTCCGTCCCCAGCGCCTTCCGTCCCCACCGCCTTCCGTCCCCACCGCCTTCCGTCCCCAGCGCCTTCCGTCCCCAGCGCCTTCCGTCCCCACCGCCTTCCGTCCCCACCGCCTTCCGTCCCCAGCGCCTTCCGTCCCCAGCGCCTTCCGTCCCCAGCGCCTTCCGTCCCCAGCGCCTTCCGTCCCCAGCGCCTTCCGTCCCCAACCGCCTTCCGTCCCCACCGCCTTCCGTCCCCACCGCCTTCCGTCCCCAACCGCCTTCTGTCCCCAGCGCCTTCCTTCCCCAGCGCCTTCCGTCCCCAACCGCCTTCCGTCCCCAACCGCCTTCCGTCCCCACCGCCTTCCGTCCCCAGCGCCTTCCGTCCCCACCGCCTTCCGTCCCCAGCGCCTTCCGTCCCCAGCGCCTTCCGTCCCCAGCGCCTTCCGTCCCCAGCGCCTTCCGTCCCCAGCGCTTTCCGTCCCCAGCGCTTTCCGTCCCCAGCCCCTTCCGTCCCCACCGCCTTCCGTCCCCACCGCCTTCCGTCCCCACCGCCTTCCGTCCCCAGCGCCTTCCGTCCCCAGCGCCTTCCGTCCCCAGCGCCTTCCGTCCCCAACCGCCTTCCGTCCCCACCGCCTTCCGTCCCCACCGCCTTCCGTCCCCAACCGCCTTCCGTCCCCAGCGCCTTCCTTCCCCAGCGCCTTCCGTCCCCAACCGCCTTCCGTCCCCAACCGCCTTCCGTCCCCACCGCCTTCCGTCCCCAGCGCCTTCCGTCCCCACCGCCTTCCGTCCCCAGCGCCTTCCGTCCCCACCGCCTTCCGTCCCCACCGCCTTCCGTCCCCAGCGCCTTCCGTCCCCACCGCCTTCCGTCCCCACCGCCTTCCGTCCCCAGCGCCTTCCGTCCCCACCGCTTTCCGTCCCCACCGCCTTCCGTCCCCACCGCCTTCCGTCCCCAGCGCCTTCCGTCCCCAGCGCCTTCCGTCCCCAGCGCTTTCCGTCCCCAACCGCCTTCCGTCCCCAACGCCTTCCGTCCCCACCGCCTTCCGTCCCCACCGCCTTCCGTCCCCAGCGCCTTCCGTCCCCAGCGCTTTCCGTCCCCAGCGCCTTCCGTCCCCACCGCCTTCCGTCCCCACCGCCTTCCGTCCCCAGCGCCTTCCGTCCCCAGCGCCTTCCGTCCCCAGCGCCTTCCGTCCCCAGCGCCTTCCGTCCCCAGCGCCTTCCGTCCCCAGCGCCTTCCGTCCCCAACCGCCTTCCGTCCCCACCGCTTTCCGTCCCCACCGCCTTCCGTCCCCACCGCCTTCCGTCCCCACCGCCTTCCGTCCCCAGCGCCTTCCGTCCCCACCGCCTTCCGTCCCCACCGCCTTCCGTCCCCAGCGCCTTCCGTCCCCACCGCCTTCCGTCCCCAGCGCCTTCCGTCCCCAACGCCTTCCGTCCCCAACCGCTTTCCGTCCCCACCGCCTTCCGTCCCCAGCGCCTTCCGTCCCCACCGCTTTCCGTCCCCACCGCCTTCCGTCCCCACCGCCTTCCGTCCCCACCGCTTTCCGTCCCCAGCGCCTTCCGTCCCCAGCGCTTTCCGTCCCCAACGCCTTCCGTCCCCACCGCCTTCCGTCCCCAGCGCCTTCCGTCCCCAGCGCCTTCCGTCCCCAACGCCTTCCGTCCCCAGCGCCTTCCGTCCCCAACCGCCTTCCGTCCCCACCGCCTTCCGTCCCCACCGCCTTCCGTCCCCACCGCCTTCCGTCCCCAGCGCTTTCCGTCCCCAGCGCCTTCCGTCCCCAGCGCTTTCCGTCCCCAGCGCCTTCCGTCCCCAGCGCCTTCCGTTGCTCTTTTTAGTAGTAATTATTATACCATCATTAGCCAAAGAGCTAAACGTACAGGACCATAGTTAATGCATTTTATGCGATACGTTGAAAGTAAAAATATTCATTTTTTTTCTAGCTTTTGTTTTTCAAAACCAGAGTCGGTTGAAGCTATTTTAACCCCGTGACACCCGAGTTCTTCCTCAGACCAAAGGTACGGCCACGGGGCCCAGAGCCCTAAAAGAGGTGGATGCAGTATCCAGAGAATTTTGGGGGTCAGACATCGCCCCAGATAGTGATCACACCCCCGATCTTTAACCTGTGCAACCGGAATAATCTGTTAAGTGTTTTATTTGGATACAAGTTCTGCGCTGTCCTGCTCCGAATTCTAGTTTAATTCCACAGTTTAATGATTTCCAGCTGCCGGCAGCAGTGAAATCAGCCAAAACCACACGGAGTCTGACCGGCCTGTCAGGACTGAAATACCAGCAGCCAGCGTAACCCCTGCAGTGCTGGGGATGCAATGCAATGGCCCCTGCAGTGCTGGGGGGGGGGGGGGGGGGGGGGGGGGGGGAGAGTCTGTTTAACCCCTGCTCTGGGGAGAGGGCAGTGCTGTAATGCATGGTATTATATTAACCCTTCAAAGCAAATCGCCCTGTGTTTGGAGGCCCAGCCTTTTTCCTGAGGGGAGCGGTGTCAGTTCTATTGGTACAAGATGTGATGATTAAGGCACTGCAGTGGTTGCGTTGCACAGCACCAATCTCCAGCAAGTTGTTGTGTTGTGTGACTGCTTATCATGAGCGCATTTCCACACTCACCCCCCAAATTGCTTGTGGTTTCAGCCCCAGGGAGAGATGAGACTGGGGGAGACGGAGGGGAGACAGCTCTTGGCAGCAGTTGGGAAGATGGAATCTGTCAGAGAAAATGAATGTTTGGGGAGAGGATTGGAAACAGGTCTCTCCTGGCTGCGTCTCCCACACTCTGTCACTCTTGGCTCTCTGTCCGGCATGTATCACCTCCTCTGATTGCTCTGGAATAAAATTATAAGGATAACCAGACAGACAGGTGTGCACCTCCGCGTCTCTCCTATAATCAGTCATCCTCCTCCTGCGCCTTTTCGGCGGTTACAGAAGAGACCGGCAGAGTCCGAATTAGAAATGAATCTGCTCACTTCTCTTTGCAAACGTTTTCACAAGTTTCCATGTGAGTTTCTCCCAAATTCACCAACTTTCACACGCACACAGATCTGTATTTGTCGCCCCGTTGGGGTCAGAGATGACCCTCAATGAAGTGATTTTTCTCTTGTCGTTTTTTGGCAAAGTTTGTTATTCGTGCGGCTCTATCCCGCTGCAAAGCTTCACTTTGCGTTCACCCCCTTGTTGCCAGATGGGCCCGTGTGCGTGTATCTTAATATATAAAATCGAAAGGTTAGTGCTATCTGCGGTGAATGTGATTGGTCCTCAGCCTCTGGCCAATCAGATTGGTGGGTCTGACGTCACCCAACTGCCACTGTCTTCCCCCTCGGCCACACACACACACACCTCCCCGGCGCTCAGCTCTCTCTCCCTCCCCGGCGCTCACCTCTCTTAACTCTTAACTCACGGGCAACGCCGGGTCTCTCAGCTAGTATATAATAAACCTGTATATAATTAGCAACATGTATTAATTACCCTGCCAGTCTCGCGGCTCGTAACTTGACATCCTTTGTATTTGTGACCACGATGCTCCCGGCACTGACATTGCGGCGAGGCGGAGTCTGCGCCGTTCTCACCAGCAAACGCTTTAAAAGCTGCGTTTGCAGCTGACATTTCACGCGGCTGCTAAGTGCCCGGACCCAGGTTTATTGCTTTCGAATTAAGTAAAATGAATCATCTGAAATATGATGTCACCTGGGCCCGGGGCGAGGCTTGGGGTGGAGGATAATGGCGTCAAAACAGGTTCTCTTAGATGTCACATTATTCATTAACAAATTTGTCAGAAAAACATTAATGCCAAACAGGGGAAAAGGCAGCCATATTTACCTCCCACCGCCAGAAAATGTAACCGGTGCATATCTGCAAAGGGATAAAACAGGACGGTTAGAGTAACTGCGCAGGGCAAGAAATGCCATTCATCCAAAATCATCACCAGGGACAGAGCGCGGGGAGCAGGGATATTAGTTAGTTGTTTTGCCCATTACTGTACTGAATCTGTTAGCGGGGGGGGGGGGGAGGGAATTGTTTATTTTTGGGGGGGCACACGATTGGAACTGCAGGCCAGCAGGGACACACGGACTCCCGCGGCAATCACCCGAGGGCCACGGACTCCCGCAGAGATCACCCGGGGACGCCCGCCGGCCTGTCGTATTAATGGTGTGCTGACAAAAAGGTAAACAACGATTGTTTGACTGTCTCCAGCCTTTAGCTGGTGCAAAAATCTGGCGTGCTTTTAAAGCACGATTCACTTATCACTGCTTAGTGAGTCCCGCTGACTGGCAAAAAACTGCGCATTTACTGTTTTTTTTTTGCCTGATTGGACGTATTTTTTTCCATGGCTGAAAATTGCCTTTTAAGGCGGATAAAGCCTCGTTATCACTGCTCAGTGCATCGCCCCCTAACAGCGGGAACTCGCCCTCCTGTTCTGGTTTTGTCAAAACTCACATTTCTTGGATTTGGATTTTTACCAAAATTATGGGAAAAAAAAAACCTTCAAAATAAGTTTTCTGGAACCAGGATCACGTGTGGGATGTGAGTGACTCCATTGGTTTAACTCGTCCCCTTTTGAAAGCACACAAAGTCCTTCTATTTTCGTCAACTTTACTGGGGGAGTTACAGAAATATAACAGGTACTTGCTGATGGTTGTATGTAGTGAGAGAGCTTCTCTAGGTGAAGGTGCATTGGTATGGGGGGGACGGTAAAAAGGTTGGCCTTGCAGGGGGTGTAATGGAGGGTAGCACGTACTCACAAAGCCAGCTTGTGGGGAAAGAAAGACACTTTCCTGTGACAGACAGGAAAGGTCTAAGGACCAATGTAACTGCCAGGCAGACGGGGGAGCTGGGCTGAACCAACCATCTAGCTAAGAAGATTGGAAGGTTGCCAGGGCAACCAGCTAGGGCTGTGTAAGAAGGCAAATGTAGCAATAATGTTGCAGTTACACAGGCAGCGAGCGGCTGGAACAGGAGGAAAACAGGCAGTTTGAAATTAAGGTTGTAGAGACAGAGATTGTTGCTCCTATCCAGATAGTTCCTGATAACAGAGTGGCCCAAACAGAAGATGGGGTAAATCAAAGTAATGGTATTAAGGTAACCCCAGCTCACACAGCACCCCTTCAGCCTGGAGTGGGAGATCCTTTGTGAGCTCTGTGACCAGAAATGCGCAACCTTTAAAAAGGAGGAACGTGGTAAGGTTGAGGTATAAAGGCAGTGAGGAGATGAAGCCTGGCAGGATTTTTGTTGGAAAACATCTATTGAAAGAATCCTTGGGCTTCAGAGCAGATGAAATTATGCACTTATCCATGTTCCAGGCTCCTGTGAGTATGATGTCCGCTTTAAGAGACCTCAGGCTCTGGACTATTGCTGGCCAAGATATGAGAGTAGTAAAAATACTGAATTATGGAAGTCCTTTGTTGCTATCCCTGTGTCCAAACTGGAAACAAAGTCTGTAACAATTCTCTTCAGACTCGAATCAGTCCCAATATCAGATATTCTGATATGGCTTGGCAGACAATGTGAAGTACTGGCTCCACCCTCAAGAATCATGGATGAAGAAGACATCTGGATTGGAGGTTGGAAAGTGCAAGTCAGACTGTAGTAGCAAGGCAATGTTACAAAACATTTGCCCAACTCTTTCTTCATAGGAAGAGAAAAAGGAAATTTGTTTTTACTATGGTCAGCCAACCTTGTGCCATAGATGTGGTTCAGCCAGGCACTTAAGTATTTCCTGTGATGTTCTAAAATGCAACTTGTGCCAGTCCTTGGGCCACGAGAGGATAAGGTGTACAACGATTAAATGTAATCTATGTGGTAAATTTGGACATACCTATCGGAGTTGTGCAGAAGCATGGCACAATATTTCAGGAATATGGGAACAGGAAGTGGATTTTGAAGAAAATGAAGCATGTTTTCATCGTGCCTTGAAAGTTGCAGACAGAATTTGTTCAGATCAGCCTGGGAAAGTAGTATGCCAAGATCCACCTGTGGACAAAGTTTGCCTAGATCTACTCTCAGAGGAAGAATTTACAGATTGTGTAGACATGGCCCGAGGAATATTGGAAGATCCTTTAGCGCGAACCTCCTCAAACTCACTTCCAGAAGGAAAACAGTCTGAGGATACAATGGAGGAACTTGCCAAGAGTGCAATCCTGATGGGTAGTAAAATAAAAACAGAACGCAGAATTGGATACAGCCTAAAAGAAGGAAGAAGGTTACAGTAAAAAGACTTGGAGGGACTCTTCGTCTTCCTACAGGTCCTGCTGGAAAGGTTCTTCCGGTGCCTGTAAAGAATCCTTTTTCGGTTCTTAGGAAGGATTGGGGTTCAGGAGCTGAAGACTCTGACGACATAGAGGAACTTTCCTTATCCGAAGAGGAGCATAATATGGACATTTCCATAGGGACAGACTCGGACATGATCCCACCTTCGGTGGCCACTAAGAGGTTTGAGTCATTGGGGGATAATGTGGGAAAAAGGAAAAGTAATATGTTTTTTTTTTTTAGGTGGCTTAAAATGTTTGTTTATAAATTAATCCTTTAAAGGGAGCAACTATTAATGTGGCAGTTTTTTTTTATTTAGTTTCAATTAAAAATGTCTATAAAGGAAATGTGGTTGCTGTTAAGAGGAGAAAGGTTGGAACAAATGCTGAGTTTATGTAGTGTAAGTTTGTACATAATGTGCGTTTTTTGTTTGGAATGTTTTTCTATGAAATATAATGTTGGAGAAAAAAATTCAATAAAAATTGAGTTCCTCCTATTGCCCCATATAACTGCTCCCTATATCTCCTCATTACCCCATATACCCTCTCCCTATATCTCCTCCTATTACCCCATATAACCTCTACCTATATCTCCCCCTATTACCCAATATAACCGCTCCCTATATCTCCTCCCATTACCCCATATAACCGCTCCCTATAACTCCTCCCATTACCCCATATAACCGATCCCTATATCTCCTCCCATTACCCCATATAACCGCTCCCTATAACTCCTCCCATTACCCCATATAACTGATCCCTATATCTCCTCCCATTACCCCATATAACCGATCCCTATATCTCCTCCTATTACCCCATATAACCGATCCCTATATCTCCTCCCATTACCCCATATAACCGCTCCCTATAACTCCTCCCATTACCCCATATAACCGATCCCTATATCTCCTCCTATTACCCCATATAACCGATCCCTATATCTCCTCCCATTACCCCATATAACCGATCCCTATATCTCCTCCTATTACCCCATATAACCGATCCCTATATCTCCTCCCATTACCCCATATAACCGATCCCTATATCTCCTCCCATTACCCCATATAACCGATCCCTATATCTCCTCCTATTACCCCATATAACCGATCCCTATATCTCCTCCCATTACCCCATATAACCGATCCCTATATCTCCTCCTATTACCCCATATAACCGATCCCTATATCTCCTCCCATTACCCCATATAACCGATCCCTATATCTCCTCCTATTACCCCATATAACCGATCCCTATATCTCCTCCCATTACCCCATATAACCGCTCCCTATAACTCCTCCTATTACCCCATATAACCGATCCCTATATCTCCTCCTATTACCCCATATAACCGATCCCTATATCTCCTCCCATTACCCCATATAACCGCTCCCTATAACTCCTCCTATTACCCCATATAACCGCTCCCTATAACTCCTCCTATTACCCCATATAACCGATCCCTATATCTCCTCCTATTACCCCATATAACCGATCCCTATATCTCCTCCCATTACCCCATATAACCGCTCCCTATAACTCCTCCTATTACCCCATATAACCGCTCCCTATAACTCCTCCTATTACCCCATATAACCGATCCCTATATCTCCTCCTATTACCCCATATAACCGATCCCTATATCTCCTCCTATTACCCCATATAACCGATCCCTATATCTCCTCCCATTACCCCATATAACCGCTCCCTATAACTCCTCCCATTACCCCATATAACCGCCCCCTATAACTCCTCCCATTACCCCATATAACCGCTCCCTATAACTCCTCCCATTACCCCATATAACCGCTCCCTATAACCCCTCCCATTACCCCATATTACCGCTCCCTATAAGTCATACTATTGCTTCTTATAAGAACCCAGCAACAAAGGGGTTAAGGTTAGAATATAATTTTCAGCGCTTTGTGTCCCGTATACTGGCGCAGATCTGTGAAGTGGAAATCCCATCCTGAGAGCCATGATAAGCCCCGTGTGAGTCACGCCCCCTCCCCGTGTGGGGCACAATGAGATTTTCGGGAGGTGGGGTAATGTTTATTGTGCTGCTAGGGAAGTTCTGGTGACAATGGGGCCGCGGTGAGATCGGACACATCAAGTGTTCTGGGAGAAATATAATCGCACGCAACACCCCCCTGCTCTTCCCCGCAGCGCATATGGGAGGGGCGTGGGGAGGGGGCGGCACGGGGTGAGAATGGTGGGTGTGCGTGATTGTGTGGGGGGGGGTGTAGAAGGGGTGAGTGGGGGGATACAGATTAATTGAAAGTCCCTCTCCTGACAGGATCAGTCTCTCCTGCTGCTCCCCTCTCGGGGTCTCGTCTCACAGCACAGAGCTCCCAATACACAGAGCCGTGTCCCTGCATTTCATGGGGTTGGTGGACAAGGTCATGTGACCCGTGGTGTCCCCGGCATGAAGCGTTCAGAACCTCCCCCTGCGCCAGAGATGTCTCGGACGCTCGCGAGTGAAGCCAGAACGTTATTGTAATCATTCAGATTTCAGTGAATGAGAAACTGATAAAGGGAGACATGAGTGAGACTGTCCCCCACAATGAGTGAGACTGTCCCCCCACAATGAGTGAGACTGTCCCCCACAATGAGTGAGACTGTTCCCCCCACAATGAGTGAGACTGTCCCCCACAATGAGTGAGACTGTCCCCCCCAATGAGTGAGACTGTCCTCCCACAATGAGTGAGACTGTCCCCCTACAATGAGTGAGACTGTCCCCCACAATGAGTGAGACTGTCCCCCCCAATGAGTGAGACTGTCCTCCCACAATGAGTGAGACTGTCCCCCTACAATGAGTGAGACTGTCCCCCACAATGAGTGAGACTGTCCCCCCACAATGAGTGAGACTGTCCTCCCACAATGAGTGAGACTGTCCCCCTACAATGAGTGAGACTGTCCCCCCCAATGAGTGAGGCTGTCCCCCCACAATGAGTGAGACTGTCCCCCCACAATGAGTGAGACTGTCCCCCCCAATGAGTGAGACTGTCCCCCCCAATGAGTGAGACGCTGCCCCCCACAATGAGTGAGACTGTCCCCCCACAATGAGTGAGACTGTCCCCCCCAATGAGTGAGACTGTCCCCCCCAATGAGTGAGACGCTGCCCCCCACAATGAGTGAGACTTAACCTCAATTTAGTGAGATTGCCCAACCGAGGCGAGAAACTTCCCTTCAATGGGTGAGTTATCAACAAGCGATAAGGGGCCATGTTTACTAAGCAATGCTACTCCATAAGACACCTCCCAGCATGGCTGAGTAAGTATGGCTCTTTTATACTGTGACTTCCAGCACAGATTGTGTCTCTTGGAGAAGCATTTCATAGTAAATATGGCTCAAAGCTATCTTATAATTGATATATTCATATACACAGTCTACCAATAATTGTCACTGAGTTACCATCCAGAAAAAGGTTCACCTGATGGTAACCCTATTCATGTTTCAGAGTTCCAGGTGCAGCAGTGAAGGGGTTAAGTGAATCTGGGAGCTCCGGGATTAAATTGCACAAAATCCGATCGTGTTTCTCACAAAGCGTCTTATAGCTCCGAGGCAGAAAACACAATCATGCAAACAGCGAACAGAGATTGAATTTCCTTTCTCCCCACTGCACCCGTTGCATATACTGCAACCCTGCACTGCACCCGCTGCATATACTTCAACCCTGCACTGCACCCGTTGCATATACTGCAACCCTGCACTGCACCCGCTGCATATACTTCAACCCTGCACTGCACCCGCTGCATATACTGCAACCGCTGCATATACTGCAACCCTGCACTGCACCCGCTGCATATACTTCAACCCTGCACTGCACCCGCTGCATATACTGCAACCGCTGCATATACTGCAACCCTGCACTGCACCCGCTGCTTATACTGCAACCCTGCACTGCACCCGCTGCATATACTGCAACCCTGAACTGCGCCCGCTGCATATACTGCAACCCTGCACTGCACCCGCTGCATATACTGCAACCCTGAACTGCGCCCGCCGCATATACTGCAACCCTGCACTGCACCCGCCGCATATACTGCAACCCTGCACTGCGCCCGCTGCATATACTGAGACCCTGCACTGCGCCCGCTGCATATACTGCGACCCTGCACTGCGCCCGCTGCATATACTGCAACCCTGCCTTGCGCCCGCTGCTTATACTGCAACCCTGCACTGCACCCGCTCATATACTGCAACCCTGAACTGCGCCCGCTGCATATACTGCAACCCTGCACTGCACCCGCTGCATATACTGCAACCCTGAACTGCACCCGCCGCATATACTGCAACCCTGCACTGCACCCGCCGCATATACTGCAACCCTGCACTGCGCCCGCTGCATATACTGAGACCCTGCACTGCGCCCGCTGCATATACTGCGACCCTGCACTGCGCCCGCTGCATATACTGCAACCCTGCACTGCACCCGCTGCATATACTGCAACCCAGCCCTGCACCCGCCACATATACTGCAACCCTGCACTGCACCCGCTGCATATACTGCAACCCTGAACTGCGCCCGCTGCATATACTGCAACCCTGCACTGCACCCGCTGCATATACTGCAACCCTGAACTGCGCCCGCCGCATATACTGCAACCCTGCACTGCACCCGCCGCATATACTGCAACCCTGCACTGCACCCGCTGCATATACTGCAACCCTGCACTGCGCCCGCTGCATATACTGAGACCCTGCACTGCGCCCGCTGCATATACTGCAACCCTGCACTGCGCCCGCTGCATATACTGCGACCCTGCCTTGCGCCCGCTGCATATACTGCAACCCTGCACTGCACCCGCTGCATATACTGCAACCCTGCACTGCGCCCGCTGCATATACTGAGACCCTGCACTGCGCCCGCTGCATATACTGCAACCCTGCACCGCACCCGCTGCATATACTGCAACCCTGCACCGCACCCGCTGCATATACTGCAACCCTGCACTGCACCCGCTGCATATACTGCAACCCAGCCCTGCACCCGCCACATATACTGCAACCCTACACTGCACCCGCTGCATATACTGCAACCCTGCACTGCACCCGCTGCATATACTGAGACCCTGCACTGCGCCCGCTGCATATACTGAGACCCTGCACTGCGCCCGCTGCATATACTGCGACCCTGCACTGCGCCCGCTGCATATACTGCAACCCTGCACTGCACCCGCTGCATATACTGCAACCCAGCCCTGCACCCGCCACATATACTGCAACCCTACACTGCACCCGCCGCATATACTGCAACCCTGCACTGCGCCCGCCGCATATACTGCAACCCAGCCCTGCACCCGCCACATATACTGCAACCCTACACTGCACCCGCCGCATATACTGCAACCCTGCACTGCGCCCGCCGCATATACTGCAACCCTGCACTGCACCCACTGCACATACTGCAACCATGCACCGCACCCGCTGCATATACTGCAACCCTGCACCCGCTGCATATACTGCAACCCTGCACCGCACCCGCTGCATATACTGCAACCCAGCCCTGCACCCGCCACATATACTGCAACCCTGCACTGCACCCGCTGCATATACTGCAACCCTGAACTGCGCCCGCTGCATATACTGCAACCCTGCACTGCACCCGCTGCATATACTGCAACCCTGAACTGCGCCCGCCGCATATACTGCAACCCTGCACTGCACCCGCCGCATATACTGCAACCCTGCACTGCGCCCGCTGCATATACTGAGACCCTGCACTGCGCCCGCTGCATATACTGCGACCCTGCCTTGCGCCCGCTGCATATACTGCAACCCTGCACTGCACCCGCTGCATATACTGCAACCCTGCACTGCGCCCGCTGCATATACTGAGACCCTGCACTGCGCCTGCTGCATATACTGCGACCCTGCACTGCGCCCGCTGCATATACTGCAACCCTGCACTGCACCCGCTGCATATACTGCAACCCAGCCCTGCACCCGCCACATATACTGCAACCCTACACTGCACCCGCTGCATATACTGCAACCCTGAACTGCGCCCGCTGCATATACTGAGACCCTGCACTGCGCCCGCTGCATATACTGAGACCCTGCACTGCGCCCGCTGCATATACTGCAACCCTGCACTGCACCTGCTGCATATACTGCAACCCAGCCCTGCACCCGCCACATATACTGAAACCCTACACTGCACCCGCCGCATATACTGCAACCCTGCACTGCGCCCGCCGCATATACTGCAACCCTGCACTGCGCCCGCCGCATATACTGCAACCCAGCCCTGCACCCGCCACATATACTGCAACCCTACACTGCACCCGCCGCATATACTGCAACCCTGCACTGCGCCCGCCGCATATACTGCAACCCTGCACTGCGCCCGCTACATATACTGCAACCCTACACTGCACCCGCTGCATATACTGCAACCCTGCACTGCACCCACTGCACATACTGCAACCATGCACCGCACCCGCTGCATATACTGCAACCCTGCACCCGCTGCATATACTGCAACCCTGCACCGCACCCGCTGCATATACTGCAACCCTGCACCGCACCCGCTGCATATACTGCAACCCTGCACCGCACCCGCTGCATATACTGCAACCCTGCACCGCACCCGCTGCATATACTGCAACCCTGCACCGCACCCGCTGCATATACTGCAACCCAGCCCTGCACCCGCCACATATACTGCAACCCTGCACTGCACAGTTATATATATTTATATATTCCAATAACATTCAGAGCTATGTAAATGCACTTCCTCCTTATCACCCTGAGGAAGGTCCCTTTGTGAGGGCCGAAACGTTGGTTGCCCTGTATTCTCAATACACTATTTTGGAGTACAATTTGCTGTGTGCTGTCTCTCTGTCATCAGGACTGGTTCTGGTAACTATATGCTTATTTTAGTTCTATGGGACAAGCATCAGGATTTCTTGGAGACCGTGAGTGCAAACTATATATATATATATATATATATATATGTGGCCCCTGTAAATATATAAATGAAACATTATTCCCATTGCTGTGATACATGTAATACTTCAGTGTGTTGCAGGATCGTTGTGTCACTGTATCACAGATAGCAGAACTACCTGCATTACACACACACACACACACACACACACACACACACACACACACACACACACACACACACACACACACACACACACACACACACACACACACACACACACACCTGCCTAATCCCCCTTTATCCCCAGATTACATAGCGTCACTGCAAGTCTGTGCACGCGCAATAAACACACAACTGTATAGAGTTAACCACTTCAGAGACCAGTACCTTCATGCCAAGTTTACTCCATCTCACTATCTGTACTAAACATGTTACCTCTTAGTCTTCCCATGTGAGTTCAGAACATGCACAGCTATCTCTCATTGGGTGCACTGTCTGAGTCCCACTGTCTGTATTGTGCACACAAACACATGCTCTTCTCGGGAGCTGGCACAGAGTGTGATCAGTGTAACAAATCACTCAGCCATACAAACGTTGTAATGTTATTTCAGAGGCCGGTAAATGCAAAGATATGTAAACATGATACTGTATGCGCCTGGGACTGTGTGCGCCTGGGACTGTGTGCGCCTGGGAGTGTGTGTGCGCCTGGGACTGTGTGTGCGCCTGGGAGTGTGTGCGCCTGGGACTGTGTGCGCCTGGGACTGTGTGCGCCTGGGAGTGTGTGTGCGCCTGGGAGTGTGTGTGCGCCTGGGACTGTGTGCGCCTGGGAGTGTGTGTGCGCCTGGGAGTGTGTGCGCTTGGGACTGTATGCGCCTGGGACTGTGTGCGCCTGGGACTGTGTGCGCCTGGGAGTGTGTGTGCGCCTGGGAGTGTGTGCGCCTGGGACTGTGTGCGCCTGGGAGTGTGTGTGCGCCTGGGAGTGTGTGCGCCTGGGAGTGTGTGTGCGCCTGGGAGTGTGTGCGCTTGGGACTGTATGCGCCTGGGACTGTGTGCGCCTGGGACTGTGTGCGCCTGGGAGTGTGTGTGCGCCTGGGAGTGTGTGTGCGCCTGGGACTGTGTGCGCCTGGGAGTGTGTGTGCGCCTGGGAGTGTGTGTGCGCCTGGGACTGTGTGCGCCTGGGAGTGTGTGCGCCTGGGACTGTGTGTGCGCCTGGGACTGTGTGTGCGCCTGGGACTGTGTGTGCGCCTGGGAGTGTGTGCGCTTGGGACTGTGTGTGCGCTTGGGACTGTGTGTGCGCCTGGGAGTGTGTGTGCGCCTGGGAGTGTGTGTGCGCCTGGGACTGTGTGTGCGCCTGGGAGTGTGTGCGCCTGGGACTGTGTGTGCGCCTGGGAGTGTGTGCGCTTGGGACTGTGTGTGCGCCTGGGAGTGTGTGTGCGCCTGGGAGTGTGTGCGCCTGGGACTGTGTGTGCGCCTGGGACTGTGTGCGCCTGGGAGTGTGTGTGCGCCTGGGAGTATGTGCGCCTGGGAGTGTGTGTGCGCCTGGGAGTGTGTGCGCCTGGGACTGTGTGTGCGCCTGGGAGTCTGTGCGCCTGGGAGTGTGTGTGCGCCTGGGACTGTGTGTGCGCCTGGGAGTGTGCGCCTGGGAGTGTGTGCGCCTGGGAGTGTGTGCGCCTGGGAGTGTGTGCGCCTGGGACTGTGTGTGCGCCTGGGAGTGTGTGCGCCTGGGACTGTGTGTGCGCCTGGGAGTATGTGCGCCTGGGAGTGTGTGCGCCTGGGAGTGTGTGCGCCTGGGACTGTGTGTGCGCCTGGGACTGTGTGTGCGCCTGGGAGTGTGTGTGCGCCTGGGAGTGTGTGCGCCTGGGAGTGTATGTGCGCCTGGGAGTGTGTGTGCGCCTGGGAGTGTGTGCGCCTGGGACTGTGTGTGCGCCTGGGAGTGTGTGCGCCTGGGAGTGTGTGTGCGCCTGGGACTGTGTGTGCGCCTGGGACTGTGTGTGCGCCTGGGACTGTGTGTGCGCCTGGGACTGTGTGTGCGCCTGGGACTGTGTGCGCCTGGGACTGTGTGCGCCTGGGACTGTGTGTGCGCCTGGGAGTGTGTGCGCCTGGGAGTGTGTGTGCGCCTGGGAGTGTGTGTGCGCCTGGGACTGTGTGTGCGCCTGGGACTGTGTGTGCGCCTGGGACTGTGTGTGCGCCTGGGAGTGTGTGCGCCTGGGACTGTGTGCGCCTGGGACTGTGTGCGCCTGGGACTGTGTGCGCTTGGGAGTGTGTGTGCGCCTGGGAGTGTGTGCGCCTGGGCGTGTGTGCGCCTGGGCGTGTGTGCGCCTGGGAGTGTGTGCGCCTGGGACTGTGTGTGCGCCTGGGAGTGTGTGTGCGCCTGGGACTGTGTGTGCTCCTGGGACTGTGTGTGCGCCTGGGACTGTGTGTGCGCCTGGGAGTGTGTGTGCGCCTGGGACTGTGTGTGCGCCTGGGACTGTGTGTGCGCCTGGGAGTGTGTGTGCGCCTGGGAGTGTGTGCGCCTGGGAGTGTGTGCGCCTGGGAGTGTGTGCGCCTGGGAGTGTGTGCGCCTGGGAGTGTGTGCGCCTGGGAGTGTGTGCGCCTGGGAGTGTGTGTGCGCCTGGGACTGTGTGTGCGCCTGGGACTGTGTGTGCGCCTGGGAGTGTGTGCGCCTGGGCGTGTGTGCGCCTGGGACTGTGTGCGCCTGGGACTGTGTGCGCCTGGGAGTGTGTGCGCCTGGGACTGTGTGTGCGCCTGGGAGTGTGTGTGCGCCTGGGAGAGTGTGTGCGCCTGGGAGTGTGTGCGCCTGGGAGTGTGTGCGCCTGGGAGTGTGTGCGCCTGGGACTGTGTGCGCCTGGGACTGTGTGCGCCTGGGACTGTGTGCGCCTGGGAGTGTGTGTGCGCCTGGGACTGTGTGTGCTCCTGGGAGTGTGTGTGCGCCTGGGAGTGTGTGTGCGCCTGGGAGTGTGTGTGCGCCTGGGACTGTGTGTGCGCCTGGGACTGTGTGTGCGCCTGGGACTGTGTGCGCCTGGGAGTGTGTGCGCCTGGGACTGTGTGTGCGCCTGGGACTGTGTGTGCGCCTGGGAGTGTGTGTGCGCCTGGGACTGTGTGTGCGCCTGGGACTGTGTGTGCGCCTGGGACTGTGTGTGCGCCTGGGACTGTGTGTGCGCCTGGGACTGTGTGTGCGCCTGGGACTGTGTGTGCGCCTGGGACTGTGTGTGCGCCTGGGACTGTGTGTGCGCCTGGGAGTGTGTGCGCCTGGGAGTGTGTGCGCCTGGGAGTGTGTGCGCCTGGGAGTGTGTGCGCCTCGGAGTGTGTGCGCCTGGGAGTGTGTGCGCCTGGGAGTGTGTGTGCGCCTGGGAGTGTGTGCGCCTGGGAGTGTGTGCGCCTGGGACTGTGTGTGCGCCTGGGACTGTGTGTGCGCCTGGGAGTGTGTGTGCGCCTGGGAGTGTGTGTGCGCCTGGGAGTGTGTGCGCCTGGGACTGTGTGTGCGCCTGGGAGTGTGTGTGCGCCTGGGAGTGTGTGTGCGCCTGGGACTGTGTGTGCGCCTGGGACTGTGTGTGCGCCTGGGACTGTGTGTGCGCCTGGGACTGTGTGTGCGCCTGGGAGTGTGTGCGCCTGGGAGTGTGTGCGCCTGGGAGTGTGTGCGCCTGGGAGTGTGTGCGCCTCGGAGTGTGTGCGCCTGGGAGTGTGTGCGCCTGGGACTGTGTGTGCGCCTGGGACTGTGTGTGCGCCTGGGACTGTGTGCGCCTGGGACTGTGTGCGCCTGGGACTGTGTGCGCCTGGGAGTGTGTGCGCCTGGGAGTGTGTGCGCCTGGGCGTGTGTGCGCCTGGGCGTGTGTGCGCCTGGGAGTGTGTGCGCCTGGGAGTGTGTGCGCCTGGGAGTGTGTGCGCCTGGGACTGTGTGCGCCTGGGACTGTGTGCGCCTGGGAGTGTGTGTGCGCCTGGGAGTGTGTGTGCGCCTGGGAGTGTGTGTGCGCCTGGGAGTGTGTGCGCCTGGGAGTGTGTGCGCCTGGGAGTGTGTGCGCCTGGGAGTGTGTGCGCCTGGGAGTGTGTGCGCCTGGGAGTGTGTGCGCCTGGGAGTGTGTGCGCCTGGGAGTGTGTGCGCCTGGGAGTGTGTGTGCGCCTGGGAGTGTGTGTGCGCCTGGGAGTGTGTGCGCCTGGGACTGTGTGTGCGCCTGGGACTGTGTGTGCGCCTGGGACTGTGTGCGCCTGGGACTGTGTGCGCCTGGGACTGTGTGCGCCTGGGAGTGTGTGCGCCTGGGAGTGTGTGCGCCTGGGCGTGTGTGCGCCTGGGCGTGTGTGCGCCTGGGAGTGTGTGCGCCTGGGAGTGTGTGCGCCTGGGAGTGTGTGCGCCTGGGAGTGTGTGCGCCTGGGACTGTGTGCGCCTGGGACTGTGTGCGCCTGGGAGTGTGTGTGCGCCTGGGAGTGTGTGTGCGCCTGGGAGTGTGTGTGCGCCTGGGAGTGTGTGTGCGCCTGGGAGTGTGTGCGCCTGGGAGTGTGTGCGCCTGGGAGTGTGTGCGCCTCGGAGTGTGTGCGCCTGGGAGTGTGTGCGCCTGGGAGTGTGTGCGCCTGGGAGTGTGTGCGCCTGGGAGTGTGTGTGCGCCTGGGAGTGTGTGCGCCTGGGACTGTGTGTGCGCCTGGGACTGTGTGTGCGCCTGGGACTGTGTGTGCGCCTGGGACTGTGTGCGCCTGGGACTGTGTGCGCCTGGGACTGTGTGCGCCTGGGAGTGTGTGCGCCTGGGAGTGTGTGCGCCTGGGAGTGTGTGCGCCTGGGAGTGTGTGCGCCTGGGAGTGTGTGCTCCTGGGACTGTGTGTGCGCCTGGGAGTGTGTGCTCCTGGGACTGTGTGTGCTCCTGGGACTGTGTGTGCGCCTGGGAGTGTGTGCGCCTGGGACTGTGTGTGCGCCTGGGAGTGTGTGCGCCTGGGAGTGTGTGTGCGCCTGGGAGTGTGTGTGCGCCTGGGAGTGTGTGTGCGCCTGGGAGTGTGTGTGCGCCTGGGACTGTGTGTGCGCCTGGGACTGTGTGTGCGCCTGGGACTGTGTGTGCGCCTGGGACTGTGTGTGCGCCTGGGACTGTGTGTGCGCCTGGGACTGTGTGTGCGCCTGGGACTGTGTGTGCGCCTGGGACTGTGTGTGCGCCTGGGACTGTGTGTGCGCCTGGGAGTGTGTGCGCCTGGGACTGTGTGCGCCTGGGAGTGTGTGCGCCTGGGAGTGTGTGCGCCTGGGACTGTGTGCGCCTGGGACTGTGTGTGCGCCTGGGACTGTGTGTGCGCCTGGGAGTGTGTGCGCCTGGGAGTGTGTGTGCGCCTGGGAGTGTGTGCGCCTGGGACTGTGTGTGCGCCTGGGAGTGTGTGCGCCTGGGACTGTGTGTGCGCCTGGGACTGTGTGTGCGCCTGGGAGTGTGTGCGCCTGGGACTGTGTGTGCGCCTGGGACTGTGTGTGCGCCTGGGACTGTGTGTGCGCCTGGGAGTGTGTGTGCGCCTGGGACTGTGTGTGCGCCTGGGACTGTGTGTGCGCCTGGGACTGTGTGTGCGCCTGGGACTGTGTGTGCGCCTGGGACTGTGTGTGCGCCTGGGAGTGTGTGCGCCTGGGAGTGTGTGCGCCTGGGAGTGTGTGCGCCTGGGACTGTGTGTGCGCCTGGGAGTGTGTGCGGCTGGGACTGTGTGTGTGCGCCTGGGAGTGTGTGCGCCTGGGAGTCCGACAATTTAACAGTAATATTCCAATAACACCAGAGCAACTGCACTTCCACCTTATTACCCCCTCTCACTCCCAACTTATTACCCCCTCTCACTTCCGCCTTATTACCCCCTCTCACTCCCAACTTATTACCCTCTCACTCTCCCTTATTACCCCCTCTCACTTCCGCCTTATTACCCCCTCTCACTTCTGCCTTATTACCCCCTCTCACTCCCAACTTATTACCCCCTCTCACTCTCCCTTATTACCCCCTCTCACTTCCGCCTTATTACCCCCTCTCACTTCCGCCTTATTACCCCCTCTCACTCCCACCTTTTTACCCCCTCTCACTCCCACCTTATTACCTCATTTCACTCTCACCCAATTGTGTGCAGTCAAGTGTTGTGAGAGGCTGCAGTAAATAATGTGTACAGGGGGGTTAAAGAGCAGGCTAACAAGCAGGGATCATAGCGTGGTCAGATAAGCTCACCTTTTGTTTCCTTGTGTAGAAGAGTTTGCAGAAAGATCCAGTCCCCAGTCACCCCTAGTCTAACTATATATTCACTTAAAGATGGTAACTATAGTCTAACTATATATTCACTTAAAGATGGTAACTATAGTCTAACTATATATTCACTTAAAGATGGTAACTATAGTCTAACTATATATTCACTTAAAGATGGTAACTATATATTCACTCAAAGCTACTGACTTTAAGATGCTAATGCCACCCTGCCAATGGGTTCCTTAAAGTGGTATCAGATTTATACATCTAAACAGTCACAAGCCTGTCACGGTAACTTATGATAGGATATAATATACACCAAATAACTGGGTTGAACTGAACAAGACTTAGATATAATAAAGAGAATTTATTCCTTAAAGAAGGTGAACACACAGGATAGTACAAATAACAGACAAGAAATACACTTACTTAGGGATTGGAATGAAGAAGTAATCAGGAAAACAGGATTAGCAATTCAACAGCAATCAGGCATCAAGTAGTTGGTAAAATGAAGACAAAGGGTATAGGGTTGACACCAGTTTATATATAATTCCAGTCCTATACCTATCATTGAGTGCAGGCCATTGGAGAACAATTACCTGCACCCAATCTCTAACGTGGGAACATTGATAACCCATGCCCCCCAGCTAGTTGGCACATGCGTACTTCTGGCCCTGGGGGTCTCATTTCTTTAGCCCCACACAAAAGTCAGGGCGCCGGCCTGTCTATCAGACCTGGATATGGTCAGGAAACTCTTTGTCTGTAGGTGTGAATTATAGCACTTGCAGTCCACTCAAGCCCTGCATTTCTCTGCCCTAATGTATACAGCTAAGGTGGCTGAGCCTTTGATCATGGGGTCTATTGTAGACAATAGGTCGCCCCCCTGAGCATTTACATTCCACAGATTCAGAAATCTTCGCGGGCTTTTGTCCCCGCTTCGAAATACAATCTAGTTTTTAATATCAAGACATATTAAAATAATCCGTTCTGTTGGGCCGAGCGGGCTGAAACTTGCCAGTCCCTCATGCCGGAGGTGACTCTCCATGGTGGCCAAGTTTCAGCTCGCTGTGACCTTCCAGACCGGAGATACGCAAATACAGTTTCAAACTCTTATTACTTTAATACAGGATTCTCCGCTCTAAAAATGAATCTCTGCTTTTCACTCTTTCCCATTGAAATCAACGGGCTCCGCCGCTATAGGCTTCTAATGTAGCAACTCCGCCGTTGAAGTCAATGGGCCTCGCCGCTATAGTCTTTCAATGGGGCAACTCCGCCATTGACATCTATAGGGCTCCTCCGCCATAGTCTTTCAATGGAGTAACGCCGCCATTGAAGTCTATGGGGAAAATCACAATTCTTTACAGTTGCCCACACTCCGTCTGGTTGGTCGGAGAGGGCTGGAAATAGCCATGCAGTCATGCCGGAACAGTGACTACATGCGACCCAAATCCCAGCCCTCTGGTCCTCCCAGAACCGGAGATATCGGCTTACACATTTGACTCTTTCGGACTTAGCCGTTTTCTTGCGCTGCTCTTCCCTCCGCCATTGGAGTCAATGG
Source organism: Ascaphus truei (assembly GCF_040206685.1). NCBI lineage: Eukaryota > Metazoa > Chordata > Amphibia > Anura > Ascaphidae > Ascaphus > Ascaphus truei. The sequence continues at coordinate 52,468,656 of NC_134498.1, forward strand.
CGCGACCCTCTTGGCGAGCGCACCCCTTTACGGGGGTCCTTAATCTTCGGACCCGGTGGTGGTCGAGTGTGGGGGTTCCTAGGAGCTAGGGGCAAAAAGAATTTTATTTCTGGGTGCCCTAGAACCTACGGTTCCCACGCCAATTGTAGTTGACCTTGAACTAGTAGTGATAAAAGCTCTCTTTAAGAAAATGTATCCGCTTTTGCGGTCTGCGGTTTGGATGTCTGCCAACCCGTTCCTGGAAGTCGGCGTCGAGGAATCCCCATTGAAATCAATGGCTCCATTGACTTACAATGGGGAACCGCCGCTCCTCCTCTCGGACGCCACCTGCTGGTCTTCTATGGAAACGGGCCCAAACCGTCGGATTCGCCATAGGTTTCAATGGAGCTGCAATGGCGACCTATGGGAAACTGCAAAATGGAGCCTGAAAAGGCGGGAACATGGAACAAAGGGCTATAATCACTTCCTAACTATTAACCCTTCTCCTCCTGAACGGATCCCAGTGTGTGTGTGGTGCAGACACTGAAATGGTGACAATACAGTATAACAGGGGAATGCACATTTTGGATGTTGCAGCAAGGTAAAAACCACATTCCTGGACCGCAGTCCAGTTAACCCCTTGCCTCCCTGGTGAGGTCAGGGGGTGGCCATATGGGGTGCAACCCCTTTAATACCGGGCCAATCCCCCTCTCCCTCTACAATGACCCTCCCCCCAATAAATCTGCCGTTACAAACTGGACAATTAACAAATCGACTTTGCTTTTCTAAACATACCAGAGAACTAATACAGACAGGGTGGGGGCAATTGTCCTCATGCTACGCAGCGCAGTATATCTAATACTACGCAGAGCAATAGATCTAATGCTACGCAGAGCAATATATCTAATACTACGCAGAGCAATATATGATATCTAATGCTACGCAGAGCAATATATCTAATGCTAAGCAGAGTAATATATCTAATGCTACGCAGAGCAATATATCTAATGCTAAGCAGAGTAATATATCTAATGCTACGCAGAGCAATAGATCTAATGCTACGCAGAGCAATATATCTAATACTACGCAGAGCAATATATCTAATGCTATGCAGAGTAATATATCTAATGCTACGCAGAGCAATATATCTAATGCTACGCAGATTAATATATCTAATGCTACGCAGATTAATATATCTAATGCTACGCAGAGCAATATATGACATCTAATGCTACGCAGAGCAATATATCTAATGCTACGCAGAGTAATATATCTAATGATACGCAGAGAAATATATCTAATGCTACGCAGATTAATATATCTAATGCTATGCAGAGTAATATATCTAATACTACGCAGAGTAATATATCTAATGCTACGCAGATTAATATATCTAATGCTACGCAGAGCAATATATCTAATACTACGCAGAGCAATATATCTAATGCTACGCAGAGCAATATATCTAATGCTACGCAGATTAATATATCTAATGCTACGCAGAGTAATATATCTAATACTACTCAGATTAATATATCTAATGCTACGCAGAGTAATATATCTAATGCTACGCAGAGCAATATATCTAATGCTACGCAGAGTAATATATCTAATGCTACGCAGAGCAATATATCTAATGCTACGCAGAGCAATATATCTAATGCTACGCAGAGCAATATATCTAATGCTACGCAGAGCAATATATCTAATGCTACGCAGAGCAATATGTCCGTTATAATGTGGATAATACAGCGCAGGTGCATCTTGGCAGTTGAGGAGTTAAATGATGACAGCCTGACTGTCAGAGACAGGATGTGACACGCAGGACGCTGTGTTTATACCTGCCCTGTAAGTAGCACATTGCGTTTCTGCCCCCTTGGCAGTGAAAGCGTTAACGTGAGGCCATTTTGAGCCGGAATCTCTATTTTCGCAGAAAAAGCGCCTTAAATGTCTTCACTTTAAATAATTTTTGGAAGTTTGTAGTGAAACTTTCTGTTTAAGCTTCACTTCATTATACCCAGTTACTCATTTACCAAATATACCCAGTGGAGCGGAGATACTCCCCAATGTGCTGTAATAACATGAAAGCACTCAGCCATGCAGCGTCTTCACCATTTGTTTCACAGCTCAGATTCGTGGAATTGATCAGCGGTGCGCAAAGTGTGGGGCACACCGCCCCAGGGGGGGCACTGGATTTGTTTTGGGGGGCGCTCTTCAAATTAAATGCCTTGCGTGAGGCCTCTGCAACTCGCTTACCGGGATTCTGCAGAGCTGGTACACGTGGCGTCATGCAGAGTGATGTCACACGTCTGTCTCCAGGGCAACGAGGTGACGTGACCCTGCAGTCATTTGACTCTGCCAAACAAGGTGAGGGGGGCACGAAAGAGATGGGGAGCAGGCAGTGGGCGCAGCTCAAAAAGTGTGCACTTCCCTGGAATAGATTTCCAAATGTAGATCCCAATTGCAGCATCGTATGACCTCTTTGTCACTCCTCACCGTGTCCGTATTGTCATTGTCACCGTGTCTGTATCCTCACTGTCACTCACCGTGTCTGTATCCTCACTGTCACCGTGTCACCGTATCTGTATCCTCACTGTCACCGTGTCACCATGTCCGTATTGTCATTGTCACCGTATCTGTATCCTCAAGTCACTGTGTCACAGTCACCGTGTCTGTATCCTCACTGTCACCGTGTCACTGTGTCTGTATCCTCACTGTCACCGTGTCTGTATTGTCATTGTCACCGTGTCTGTATCCTCACAGTCACTGTGTCACAGTGTCTGTATCCTCACTGTCACCGTGTCACTGTGTCTGTATCCTCACTGTCACCGTGTCTGTATTGTCATTGTCACCGTGTCTGTATCCTCACTGTCACCGTGTCACTGTGTCTGTATCCTCACTGTCACCGTGTCTGTATTGTCATTGTCAGCGTATCTGTATCCTCAAGTCACTGTGTCACTGTCACTGTGTCTGTATCCTCACTGTCACTGTGTCACCATGTCCGTATTGTCATTGTCACCGTATCTGTATCCTCAAGTCACTGTGTCACTGTCACTGTGTCTGTATCCTCACTGTCACCGTGTCTGTATCCTCACTGTCACCGTGTCTGTATCCTCACTGTCACCGTGTCTGTATCCTCACTGTCACCGTGTCTGTATCCTCACTGTCACCGTGTCTGTATCCTCACTGTCACCGTGTCTGTATCCTCACTGTCACCGTGTCTGTATCTTCACAGTCACTGTGTCACTGTGTCTGTATCCTCACTGTCACCGTGTCACCATGTCCGTATTGTCATTGTCACCGTATCTGTATCCTCAAGTCACTGTGTCACTGTCACCGTGTCTGTATCCTCACTGTCACCGTGTCACCGTGTCCGTATTGTCATTGTCAGCGTATCTGTATCCTCAAGTCACTGTGTCACTGTCACCGTGTCTGTATCCTCACTGTCACCGTGTCACTGTGTCTGTATCCTCACTGTCACCGTGTCTGTATTGTCATTGTCACCGTGTCTGTATCCTCACAGTCACTGTGTCACAGTGTCTGTATCCTCACTGTCACCGTGTCACTGTGTCTGTATCCTCACTGTCACCGTGTCTGTATTGTCATTGTCACCGTGTCTGTATCCTCACTGTCACCGTGTCACTGTGTCTGTATCCTCACTGTCACCGTGTCTGTATTGTCATTGTCAGCGTATCTGTATCCTCAAGTCACTGTGTCACTATCACTGTGTCTGTATCCTCACTGTCACTGTGTCACCATGTCCGTATTGTCATTGTCACCGTATCTGTATCCTCAAGTCACTGTGTCACTGTCACTGTGTCTGTATCCTCACTGTCACCGTGTCTGTATCCTCACTGTCACCGTGTCTGTATCCTCACTGTCACCGTGTCTGTATCTTCACAGTCACCGTGTCACCGTGTCTGTATCTTCACAGTCACTGTGTCACTGTGTCTGTATCCTCACTGTCACTGTGTCTGTATCCTCACTGTCATGTGTCTGTATCCTCACTGTCACCGTGTCTGTATCCTCACTGTCACCGTGTCACTGTGTCTGTATTGTCAGTCACCGTGTCTGTATCCTCACTGTCACTGTGTCTGTATCCTCTCTGTCACCGTGTCTGTATTGTCACTGTCACCGTACCCTTTCTCCATCATCCTACATCACACAGTGACGGTCTCGTTTGTCACTGGTGCCTCTATGTTCCACGCTCCTTATCACCATAACTGTCCCCTTCCCCCTGCTCATCGTGTCAGGGAGGGTCCCCTTCCCCCTTCTCGTGTCAGGAAGGGTCCCTCCACCCTCCCTCTCTGTATGTCCCCGTCCCCCCTCCCTCTCGGTATGTCCCCCTCCCCCCTCCCTCTCTGTATGTCCCCCTCCCCCTCTGTATGTCCCCCTCCCCTCCCCCCTCTCTGTATGTCCCCCTCCCCCCTCCCTCTCTGTATGTCCCCCTCCCCCTCTGTATATCCCCCTATCTTCCCTCTCTGTATGTCCCCCTCCCCTCCCGCCTCCCTCTCTATATGTCTCCCTCCCCCCTCCCTCTCTGTATGTCCCCCTCCCCCTGCTCATCGTGTCAGGGAGGCTCCCCCCTCCTTCTCTGTATGTCCCCCTCCCCTCCCCCCTCCCTCTCTGTATGTCCCCCTCCCCCTCTGTATGTCCCCCTCCCTCTCTGTATGTCCCCCCCTCCCTCTCTGTATGTCCCCCTCCCCCTCTGTATGTCCCCCTCCCCCTCTGTATGTCCCCCTCCCCCTCTCTGTCCCCCTCCCCCTCTGTATGTCCCCCTCCTCCTGCCCCGCGGTGCAGTACACAGGTTTTGTTTCCGGAATGTTTTGCACTTTCTCTCGCTTCCCTCGGGGGCGTCTATCCGCCACCTGCTTCTGTCAGGGGCACGGCGTTTCCATGGTGACCATCCTCAGGCTGCACAGGCCTCAGCAGGCCCAAACCTCTTCTGTGTTGCAGCTTTGAACAGAATTGAGTCCTGGTCGCCGGTGCCGTGTGATGCCCCCGACCCGCCAGCGGCCACAGCGTGCGCAGTGGGGTTTATTTGGAAATGATGGAACTTTAGCAGAATCAGTGGTGGGAGTGTGATGATACTGGGGGGTACACAGTGGTGGGAGTGTGATGGTGCTGGGGGGTACACAGTGGTGGGAGTGTGATGGTACTGAGGGGTACACCGTGGTGGGAGTGTGATGGTGCTGAGGGGTACACAGTGGTGTAGGTGTGATGGTGCTGGGGGGTACACAGTGGTGGGAGTGTGATGGTACTGAGGGGTACACAGTGGTGAGAGTGTGATGATATTGAGGGGTACGCAGTGGTGAGAGTGTGATGGTGCTGGGGGGTACGCAGTGGTGGGAGTGTGATGGTACTGAGGGGTACACAGTGGTGAGAGTGTGATGGTACTGAGGGGTACGCAGTGGTGGGAGTGTGATGGTACTGAGGGGTACGCAGTGGTGGGAGTGTGATGGTACTGAGGGGTACGCAGTGGTGGGAGTGTGATGGTACTGAGGGGTACACAGTGGTGAGAGTGTGATGGTACTGAGGGGTACGCAGTGGTGGGAGTGTGATGGTACTGAGGGGTACGCAGTGGTGGGAGTGTGATGGTACTGAGGGGTACACAGTGGTGGGAATGTGATGTTACTGGGGGGTACACAGTGGTGGGAGTGTGATGGTACTGAGGGGTACGCAGTGGTGGGAGTGTGATGGTACTGAGGGGTACACAGTGGTGAGAGTGTGATGGTACTGGGGGGTACGCAGTGGTGGGAGTGTGATGATACTGGGGGGTACGCAGTGGTGGGAGTGTGATGGTACTGAGGGGTACACGGTGGTGGGAGTGTGATGGTACTGAGGGGTACGCAGTGGTGGGAGTGTGATGTTACTGGGGGGTACACAGTGGTGGGAGTGTGATGGTACTGAGGGGTACGCAGTGGTGGGAGTGTGATGGTGCTGGGGGGTACACAGGGATGGGAGTGTGATGATACTGAGGGGTACACAGTGGTGGGAGTGTGATGATACTGAGGGGTACACGGTGGTGGGAGTGTGATGGTACTGGGGGGTACACGGTGGTGGGAGTGTGATGGTACTGGGGGGTACACAGTGGTGGGAGTGTGATGATACTGAGGGGTACACAGGGATGGGAGTGTGATGATACTGAGGGGTACACAGTGGTGGGAGTGTGATGATACGGTGGTGGGAGTGTGATGGTACTGGGGGGTACACGGTTGTGGGAGTGTGATGGTACTGGGGGGTACACAGTGGTGGGAGTGTGATGGTGCTGGGGGGTACGCAGTGGTGGGAGTGTGATGGTGCTGGGGGGTACACAGTGGTGGGAGTGTGATGATACTGAGGGGTACACAGTGGTGGGAGTGTGATGATACTGAGGGGTACACAGGGGTTGGAGTGTGATGATACTGGGGGGTACACAGTGGTGGGAGTGTGATGATACTGAGGGGTACACAGGGGTGGGAGTGTGATGATACTGAGGGGTACACAGTGGTGGGAGTGTGATGGTGCTGGGGGGTACACAGTGGTGGGAGTGTGATGATACTGAGGGGTACACAGTTCTGCTACTTTAATAGTTACAGAACAAGTCACTGGTTGTTTAATCTGATTACTAAAAATGACCGTTTCCTTTCATAATAGAATTCTTTGTTTAGTGCGTGTGCAGTGTGTATGTATGTGTGTAATATATCTACTATATATTTGTGAAAGCACTGTATGTTTGTCTGCATGGCCTGTGTCCCTAGGGGAAATCTCATTGGTCCCTTGGGCCGCCCGCCCCCGCACCTCTCATTGGCCTGAGGCGGAGTGACGGGCCAAAACACAGGCCACACACACACACAAGGCAAAACACACACACACCCCCCACCACACCTCTCTCTCCTCTCCCCCCCCCCCATCACATTCACCTCCTCCTCTCCCCGGGTCTCCCGGTCTCCCGCGCTTTTTCCTCCCCCCCCCCCCAGTCAGCAGGGGAACTCTCCCCTCACCCGGCGCTCTACCTCACCCCCCCCCCCCCCCCACACACACACAGAGCACGCGGCACTCCCCTCACCCGGCGCTCTCCGTCACCCCCCCCCCACACAGAGCACGCGGCTCTCCCCTCACCCGGCGCTCTCCCCCCCTCCCCCCCCACACACAGAGCACGCGGCTCTCCCCTCACCCGGCGCTCTCCCTCACCTCCCCCCCCCCCCCCACACAGAGCACGCGGCTCTCCCCTCACCCGGCGCTCTCCCCCCCCCCCCCCACACAGAGCACGCGGCTCTCCCCTCACCCCCCCCCCCCCACACACAGAGTACGCGACTCTCCCCTCACCCGGCGCTCTCCCTCACCCCCCCCCCCACACAGAGCACGCGGCTCTCCCTCACCCGGCGCTCTCCCTCACCCCCCCACACACAGAGCACGCGGCTCTCCCTCACCCGGCGCTCTCCCTCACCCCCCCACACAGAGCACGCGGCTCTCCCCTCACCCGGCGCTCTCCCTCCCCCCCCCACACACAGAGCACGCGGCTCTCCCCTCACCCGGCGCTCTCCCTCACCCCCCCCCCCCCCCACACACAGAGCACGCGGCTCTCCCTCACCCGGCGCTCTCCCCTCACCCCCCCCCCCCCACACACACACAGAGCACGTGGCTCTCCCCTCACCCGGCGCTCTCCCTCACCCCCCCCCCCCCACACACAGAGCACGTGGCTCTCCCCCTCACCCGGCGCTCTCCCTCACGCCCCCCCCCCCCCCCCCCACACAGAGCACACGGCTCTCCCCTCACCCGGCGCTCTCCCCCCCCCCCCCACACAGAGCACGCGGCTCTCCCCTCACCCGGCGCTCTCCCTCACCCCCCCCCCCCCCTCACACAGAGCACGCGGCTCTCCCCTCACCCGGCGCTCTCCCTCACCCCCCCCCCCCCACACACAGAGCACGCGGCTCTCCCCTCACCCGGCGCTCTCCCCCCCCCCCCCTACACAGAGCACGCGGTGCACATACGCGCCGCTCTGCGTGGTACACATACGCGCCGCTCTGCTTGGTACACATACGCGCCGCTCTGCGTGGTACACATACGCGCCGCTCTGCATAGTACACATACGCGCCGCCCTGCGTGGTACACATACGCGCCGCCCTGCGTGGTACACATACGCGCCGCTCTGCATGGTACACATACGCGCCGCTCTGCGTGGTACACATACGCGCCGCTCTGCGTGGTACACATACGCGCCGCTCTGCGTGGTACACATACACGCCGCTCTGCGTGGTACACATACGCACCGCTCTGCGAGGTGCACATACGCGCCGCTCTGCATGGTACACATACGCGCCGCTCTGCGTGGTACACATACGCGCCGCTCTGCGTGGTACACATACACGCCGCTCTGCGTTATGCACATACGCGCCGCCCTGCGTGGTACACATACACGCCGCTCTGCGTGGTACACATACGCGCCACTCTGCGTGGTACACATACGCGTCGCTCTGAGTGGTACACATACGCGCCGCTCTGCGTGGTACACATACACGCCGCCCTGCGTGATGCACATACGCGCCGCTCTGCTTGGTACACATACGCGCCGCTCTGCTTGGTACACATACGCGCCGCTCTGCTTGGTACACATACGCGCCGCTCTGCGTGGTACACATACGCGCCGCCCTGCGTGATGCACATACGCGCCGCTCTGCTTGGTACACATACGCGCCGCTCTGCTTGGTACACATACGCGCCGCTCTGCGTGGTACACATACGCGCCGCCCTGCGTGATGCACATACGCGCCGCTCTGCGTGGTACACATACGCGCCGCCCTGCGTGATGCACATACGCGTCGCTCTGAGTGGTACACATACGCGCCGCTCTGCGTGGTACACATACGCACCGCTCTGCACATTGCTCTGCGTGTTACACATACGCGCCGCTCTGCGTGGTACACATACGCGCCGCCCTGCGTGGTACACATACGCGCCGTTCTGCGTGGTACACATACGCGACGCTCTGCGTGGTACACATACGCGCCGCTCTGCGTGGTACAACATACGCGCCGCTCTGCGTGGTACACATACGCGCCGCCCTGCGTGATGCACATACGCGCCGCTCTGCTTGGTACACATACGCGCTGCTCTGCGTGGTACACATACGCGCCGCTCTGCGTGGTACACATACGCGCCGCTCTGCGTGGTACACATACGCGCCACTCTGCGTGGTACACATACGCGCCGCCCTGCGTGGTACACATACGCGCCGCTCTGCTTGGTACACATACGCGCCGCTCTGCGTGGTACACATACGCGCCGCTCTGCGTGGTACACATACGCGCCGCTCTGCTTGGTACACATACGCGCCGCTCTGCTTGGTACACATACGCGCCGCTCTGCTAGGTACACATACGCGCCGCTCTGCGTGGTACACATACGCGCCGCCCTGCGTGGTACACATACGCGCCGCTCTGCGTGGTGCACATATGCCGCCGCCCTGCGTGGTACACATACGCACAGCCCTGCGTGGTACACATACGCGCCGCTCTGAGTGGTACACATACGCGCCGCTCTGCGTGGTACACATACGCGCCGCTCTGCACATTGCTCTGCGTGGTACAAATACGCGCCGCTCTGCATTGAGGTCCTACAGCACGGAAAGGGTTAAGGGACGGGCGAGGGTTTCAGAGCTCAATATCCCGGCTTGTTGCCCTGTTTCTCAGGGGCGCCCCCGAGTAGGGAAATCGGAGAATGTGAGCGTCAATTAGACGGGAGAAATGAAATACTGAATTATTAAGTATAATTACAGGCAGGATTACTTCAATAGCCAGTCATGTTACAGCTGATTGCTGGAAAACATGAGACAAAGGAGCTTCTTTAATCTTTCCGGCAAATCTATTTTTACCACAGGAATGCCTGCAACGTACTCTTTGTGTATGCGCAGAGGGGCGCGTAGCGCAGAGGGGCGCGCGTAGCGCAGATAGAGGCGCAGAGGGACGCGTAGCGCAGAGGGGCACGCGTAGAGGCGCAGATAGAGGCGCAGAGGGGCACGCGTAGAGGCGCAGATAGAGGCGCAGAGGGGCACGCGTAGAGGCGCAGATAGAGGCGCAGAGGGGCACGCGTAGAGGCGCAGATAGAGGCGCAGAGGGGCGCGTAGCGCAGAGGGGCACGCGTAGAGGCGCAGATAGAGGCGCAGATAGAGGCGCAGAGGGGCGCGCGTAGAGGCGCAGATAGACGTGTAGAGGCGCGGAGGGACGTGTGAAGAGGCGCGTGTAGAGGCGCAGATAGAGGCGCAGAGGGGCGCGTGTAGAGGCGCGTGTAGAGGCGCGGAGGGACGTGTGAAGAGGCGCGTGTAGAGGCGCAGATAGAGGCGCAGAGGGGCGCGTGTAGAGGCGCGTGTAGAGGCGCAGATAGAGGCGCAGAGGGGCGCGTGTAGAGGCGCGTGTAGAGGCGCAGATAGAGGCGCAGAGGGGCGCGCGTAGAGGCGCAGATAGACGTGTGAAGAGGCGCGTGTAGAGGCGCAGATAGAGGCGCAGAGGGACGTGTGAAGAGGCGCGTGTAGAGGCGCAGATAGAGGCGCAGAGGGGCGCGTGTAGAGTCGCAGATAGAGGCGCAGCCCTCAACATTCTCTTCCCCCCCCCACAAATCTGCCCTGGTAATGGGTGTAACAGGGACTTTGGGACGTTTCCCTGTTGAAGAAACTGCCTCTAAATCCGGCAGGGAGCTGGTTAAGTGCAGCCAGGCAACTAACCAGACTCCACCTGCCTAATGTGAGCTCTGTGAGCGTGTCATGTGAGACACAGGAAAGAGATTTTCCTCAGTACACAAGGGTGAGGACAAGAGGAAAGAGGTCTTGAGTGCACCGAAGGACTGGGCATTGAAAACAAGACAGATGGGACCAGACCTCTTTTTCTGGATACAGGACCCTGGAACCTGCCAGAGGCTGGACCCACCAACACACCAAGGCACCAACACACCAACACACCAACACACCAAGGCACCAACACACCAACACACCAAGGCACCAACACACCAAGGCACCAACACACCAAGGCACCAACACACCAAGGCACCAACACACCAAGGCACCAACACACCAACACACCAAGGCACCAACACACCAACACACCAAGGCACCAACACACCAAGGCACCAACACACCAACACACCAACACACCAAGGCACCTCTAACTGAAAGGGCCCCCTGCGTTAAGGTACTGTTGAGACTTTGGGGTGGTATACTGGTAAGGGGCTTTCCCCCCCAGCCTTACAGATGGGGACTGGTTAGAGAGTTACCCTTACACAGGGGATAGGCGTTTGTTGTTTTATGTATATTTTTGTTTGCTGTTATTTAAAGGAATATGCAATAAAGCCTTACAGTATATTAATATATATTAATTTCACCCTAAAAACGGTCTCCATTTTGCATACCTCTGCACACATCTCTTACAGAGGGGTTATATGGAGTAATAACATGTTATAGGGGGAGCATATATATATATGTAGCCCCGAGGTAAATTTAAAATCCCTGACCTTCTGCCGTGAGTGCCGTGGGGTCGCGGGTGCCGCCGGAGGCAGCGGTGGACCCGCCGGCGCTTCACGAGGGTGGGGGCCAGTGAAGGGAGCACTCGGCATCCCTGGAGGTTCGGGCGGCTCCGAGAGCAGGGCGCCGCCATTAGCCGCTAGGTCGCGCATGCGCAAGGACCGGCAAGCTCAGGGAAGGCCCCAGACAGGTCGCGCATGCGCAGGAGGGACTCGGCGGCTAGAGGTAGATCGCGCGAGGGCAGGGAAGAGTAGAGGGAGATTGAGGCGGCCATTAGGCGTTCGCGCATGCGCGGGAGAAGCGCGCACGCGGCCCCAATGCTTAGGCAGCCCCCTGGGAACTACAACTCCCAGGAGGCTTAGGGAGACAAAGGTCAGGTGCTCCCTTGCGGCCAATAGGGCTGGAGGAAGCTCAGCCCGGGAATATAGATACATTTCCCGGGCTTTGCATGCGTCAGTCAGGCAGAGCAGAGGAAGGAGTAGGAAGGGTGCAGGGAGCGCGTGGCTCCTGCATCAGGTAAGGGTTCTCCCTAGATCCCCAGGCAGGCCCCAATTCCCGGGTAAGGGTAGGGGGTAACTGAAGAGGGACGCCTTAGACTGAGGAGGGACGCCTTAGCTAGGGAGGTGACCCTTGAGTGTGGGAAGTGCTGGTTTGGCAGTGTCGCAGCGGAGAGTGCTGTGGGCACTGTCAAAGAGGCACGGTGTGCTAGCAGTGGGATTGCTGCGGGATCCGGGTGGCTGTGTGTGATTGCAGCTGTCTGGGTGTGTGTCGCTGCATGTGCTGTGCGCAGTGCGTGCAGTGTGTGTGCACGGTGTGAATCCCTGCAGGCTGACAGTGTAAGCTGAATGTTGGCTGCAGGTGTGTTAGGCTGCTAGGATTAGCAGATACAGTTGAGACTGGGTAGCTAGGGGAAGGGGGGCGGTTATTGTCCACAGGCCCTAGGAGTTTTCCCCAAGCCATCCCAGGTTGCGGGTTCTTCAGGGACAGGCCCTAGGTTAGGGTTGCTGTCGCTCTAGCAGTAGTTAGTGATAGGGATAGCGGCGGTTGCTGTTCCCACGTGGTTGGTGTTGCCGTGGTCCGGTTGCAGTTCCCGTTGAGCGGTGGGACCCTCGTTGGGGTCCAACGGCAGAGTACCTGGAATAGGATCAGACGGACGTCTGACCCTTTTAGAAGAAAGTGTGTTGCGGTCCCGAGCATCGGAGTGCTCGGAAGGTATCTCTGAAGTAATATATGTGCACCAACTGGGCCCTAGCTTAAATAGTGACTGCGCAGTCACCCACGACCTCCGTAGGAGTTACGAGACATTGGGTGTGGGGTGATCACAGGACACTTGGTTGGGGAACACCAGACATTGGGTTGAGGTGATGCGGGTAGAGCATCTGGTATGTGATGTTATGTAATGTGTTATATGTGTGTTAAGTAAAGAGTTAGTTATTGGTTATCGTATACGTGTGTTATGTTATTTCTTACTCAGGGCTATCTTTCCTAACGGGGGATCCTGGGTAAGTGGAGGCGCTGCACCAAGTAAGGGTAAGGGTTTCCCCAGGCTCCCAGCTAGCGGAGGCTCAGATCTCCTGGAGCCACACAGGTTATGCAGTACCCGTAGTCCTTTAGAGCAGGTGTGTTGCAGGGAAAGGGACCGGTTAGACCACGAGGGGCCAATGTGATATTGGGTGGGTCAGCCGGTTCACAAAAAGGGCTAAATTTGGAGGCGCTGCTGAGATATCAGACCTGGGGTGCCCTGTACATGTTTTTCTAAATTTGTGTCCTATTTTTGTTCCGCCATGGGGAAGCCCTCAAGGCAGAGGAAGCCACGTGCTAAGTTCCCGGCCGCGCGGGAAAATGTTGCCAACAGTCATCCAGGACTGGCGGGAAAACCCGAGCCCCGCCCCCACACTGTGAGTGACTTAGTACAGAGCTCGCAACACTCCCTGGAAGAGAGTACTGGATACAGAGAAAATTGCTCGCCGTCGTATGGATCCTGGCAGACCAAGGCTGGGAGCGTATCCTTTTTGTTGTGTCCATGTACAATACAAACATTGAGTGTCTGGGGTAGTATGGACCTTAATGTTTTGGCGTGCATGGTAAAAATGCGGTTGGAAGACACGAACGAGGAGGGGTACCTAGACTGTTTTTGTAACCAAGGTGACTGCTCGTCTTGTAAGTTGGCTTGGGGGCGTATATGTGGCTACTGCAGGGTACCAACCCTGCAACCCAAACTGCCGCAGCCTACCGAACGGCCAGTGGGAGGGGACACTGTTGTAGTAATGGAGTGTCCTTCCCCTGAGGAAGAAATAGACTGCCAGGGGTTACACCGCAATGTGTATGTGTCCTGGCGAGCGCCAGGAATAGATGAAGTTGTGATAGCGTGTCCCTGCCTGCAAAAAGCCCTTGCCTCGGGAGCAGCCCTGTCGCAGTTACCGCTCGACTTCAAGGACATTGAGTTGGATGGAGAACTGAGTATCCAGTGTTTTATGACAAATTGTGACTGTCCTAGGGAGGCACTGGAGTGGGGGCCTCAATGTGAGTGTTGCGGGGACTGGTTCCTACAGCCTATCCTGCCCCAGGCGGCGGAACCAGCCGATGAAGAAGAGGAGGAGCCGGACCTCTCTCCTGAAGTAAGTGATGAGTGTCCCCAGTCTGTTCTACTTCCAGAGGCCGCCGGGGACCCGTGTGTCCAGACCACTGTGGCAGACCCTCTCAAAGGGGACGTGCAAATGGAGGAGCAGGAACTTCTGCTGGCGGAACCTGCGGAGGAAGAGGCGCCTGATGGTGCTACCGAGGTGGGTGAAGCCGCTCCTGAATTGTCCACTTCAGCGATGGAGGTGGTGGAGGGCCCGTGTGCCCAAGTGAACTTGCCAGACGCTGAGGCGGAGCCGCTGAAGGCGGAGCTCCAGATGGCGGAACCCCCGATGTCGGTTCCAGATCCGGTTCCCGAGCAGGAACCACCGAGACCAGAACCACAAGTCCCGGAAGGCCAGGGTAAGGTGTTTATACCCCCGCCCTTGTGCGATGAGTCCAGCGACCGACCGAGCGTGGTGATGCGCCTGCCGGCGGACCACTCCAGTGAGGTCACCGAGGCAACCGCCTCAACTGATGCAGACCATGATGTGGGCCCGTGTGCCCTGCAACTGACAGTCCGGCCTATCAACGAGGTACCAGCGGTCCCAGGCTTGGGATCAGTACCTGCCGACAACGACAGGGGTAAGTTGACTGCCCCAGGGGTGTCGGGTGTGAGCTCCCCGGTGATCGTGGAGCCTGGTGACTCCAACGGTAGGGTCACCCGGGCGATGGGCTCACCCCGTCATCGCGTCCTGGTGGAGGTGTCTCCCCCAGAAGATCTCTGCGGATTGTGGGATGAACTCGACCTCATGAAGGTATCCGGTGTAGCGGACCGGAGCGACACATACTCCTGCCCGAGGAGTCTCCAAGCTTGGCCTTCTCAAGACTCGGGCCTACCCGAAGAAGTGGTGCCGTCCGCGGAAGAAGTCACCGTTAAAGGGATGGTTGGAGCGGACAAAGACTCTGTTGAGACCGCTCTGGTAGTTGTGGCCTCTCCCAGGGGCGCGATGGAGCGCTATGTTCGCCATGTGGTGGATCGAGGAAAGAGACTGAGCCTCCCTGTCTCCCGTGAGACGAGACCGGAGTATCCGGCAAGGGTCAATACCCATGATCCCGTACATTTTTTTTTGCGAGAGGGAGAAGGTGGGTTGGTGCAAGGGGCAGATCTTGAGCTCCAAAAGACTCACAGGAATCAAGGTGGGATACCCTCACCCAGTCTGTTAGGGGCACTCCACTCTGAGACTCAGCTGGCCTCGGGTATCCATGCGGGTATGTTGGGTACAATTGGGGAATTGCTTGTGTTTGATGTACAGGTTACAATGCATTTTCCATTATATAACCCACTGTATGGTTGCTACCCAAGCGAGGGCGTTGGGATTCTGCGAAAGGGAGAATGTAGCCCCGAGGTAAATTTAAAATCCCTGACCTTCTGCCGTGAGTGCCGTGGGGTCGCGGGTGCCGCCGGAGGCAGCGGTGGACCCGCCGGCGCTTCACGAGGGTGGGGGCCAGTGAAGGGAGCACTCGGCATCCCTGGAGGTTCGGGCGGCTCCGAGAGCAGGGCGCCGCCATTAGCCGTTAGGTCGCGCATGCGCAAGGACCGGCAAGCTCAGGGAAGGCCCCAGACAGGTCGCGCATGCGCAGGAGGGACTCGGCGGCTAGAGGTAGATCGCGCGAGGGCAGGGAAGAGTAGAGGGAGATTGAGGCGGCCATTAGGCATTCGCGCATGCGCGGGAGAAGCGCGCACGCGGCCCCAATGCTTAGGCAGCCCCCTGGGAACTACAACTCCCAGGAGGCTTAGGGAGACAAAGGTCAGGTGCTCCCTTGCGGCCAATAGGGCTGGAGGAAGCTCAGCCCGGGAATATAGATACATTTCCCGGGCTTTGCATGCGTCAGTCAGGCAGAGCAGAGGAAGGAGTAGGAAGGGTGCAGGGAGCGCGTGGCTCCTGCATCAGGTAAGGGTTCTCCCTAGATCCCCAGGCAGGCCCCAATTCCCGGGTAAGGGTAGGGGGTAACTGAAGAGGGACGCCTTAGACTGAGGAGGGACGCCTTAGCTAGGGAGGTGACCCTTGAGTGTGGGAAGTGCTGGTTTGGCAGTGTCGCAGCGGAGAGTGCTGTGGGCACTGTCAAAGAGGCACGGTGTGCTAGCAGTGGGATTGCTGCGGGATCCGGGTGGCTGTGTGTGATTGCAGCTGTCTGGGTGTGTGTCGCTGCATGTGCTGTGCGCAGTGCGTGCAGTGTGTGTGCACGGTGTGAATCCCTGCAGGCTGACAGTGTAAGCTGAATGTTGGCTGCAGGTGTGTTAGGCTGCTAGGATTAGCAGATACAGTTGAGACTGGGTAGCTAGGGGAAGGGGGGCGGTTATTGTCCACAGGCCCTAGGAGTTTTCCCCAAGCCATCCCAGGTTGCGGGTTCTTCAGGGACAGGCCCTAGGTTAGGGTTGCTGTCGCTCTAGCAGTAGTTAGTGATAGGGATAGCGGCGGTTGCTGTTCCCACGTGGTTGGTGTTGCCGTGGTCCGGTTGCAGTTCCCGTTGAGCGGTGGGACCCTCGTTGGGGTCCAACGGCAGAGTACCTGGAATAGGATCAGACGGACGTCTGACCCTTTTAGAAGAAAGTGTGTTGCGGTCCCGAGCATCGGAGTGCTCGGAAGGTATCTCTGAAGTAATATATGTGCACCAACTGGGCCCTAGCTTAAATAGTGACTGCGCAGTCACCCACGACCTCCGTAGGAGTTACGAGACATTGGGTGTGGGGTGATCACAGGACACTTGGTTGGGGAACACCAGACATTGGGTTGAGGTGATGCGGGTAGAGCATCTGGTATGTGATGTTATGTAATGTGTTATATGTGTGTTAAGTAAAGAGTTAGTTATTGGTTATCGTATACGTGTGTTATGTTATTTCTTACTCAGGGCTATCTTTCCTAACGGGGGATCCTGGGTAAGTGGAGGCGCTGCACCAAGTAAGGGTAAGGGTTTCCCCAGGCTCCCAGCTAGCGGAGGCTCAGATCTCCTGGAGCCACACAGGTTATGCAGTACCCGTAGTCCTTTAGAGCAGGTGTGTTGCAGGGAAAGGGACCGGTTAGACCACGAGGGGCCAATGTGATATTGGGTGGGTCAGCCGGTTCACAAAAAGGGCTACATATATATATATATACGCAACAGGAGGGGTTATGGCATTATAAGGTTGGGGGTAACTGAAATGAGTTATATTTTATAATGGGATGAATCCGTTCCTGCCATCATTTTCTCCATGGTTTGTGGATCGATAAACCCGGGAGGTTCTGTCGGGTAAGCCCTGCATGAGACTTAGCAGCAAGTTTGTTGCGTTTTGAAAGATATATATTTGAAGGGACAGGAAAGTGAATAATAGATGGATGCGGGGAGCTGCTGGAGGTGGCGGGCTATAAAACCTCGTGATGATTGAGAGGCTGACAATCCTGCATCTCCTGGCAGCTCACAGGAGGACCCCAGAAGCAGGAAGACCCCAGAAGCAGGAGGACCCCAGAAGCAGGAGGACCCCAGAAGCAGGAGGACCCCAGAAGCAGGAGGACCCCAGAAGCAGGAAGACAAGGAGAAGGGCTGGGAGACAATATCCTTTGCAAACTCGCCCATAAAGATCTGACACCCCCCCACCCCCCTCCCATCACCAAAACCACTGAGGATTATACAGGCATACCCCGGTTTAAGGACACTCACTGTAAGTACACTCACGAGTAAGGACATTTACAATAGCGCCATACCCCCGTGTCCGTACGCTCGTTTCGCGAGTACGGACACTTATTCTGCCCTACAGACCGCCGTAGTAGTGACGCGCTGATTCCCCTCGCCCAATAGGCAAACGGCAGCTCGCGCATGCGCCTGTCAGCACGTCCTGAACAGCAATCCCGGCTCCCTACCTGTGCGAAGCAGCGATACGCGGGGAAGAGGTAGTGCTTCCCTGTAAGTACATTCTCGCTGTACATACATGCTCTGGACCCATTGCGTACGTTAATGCGGGGTATGTATGTATATATGCGTACGTTAATGTGGGGTATGTATGTATATATGCGTACGTTAATGCGGGGTATGTATGTATATATGCGTACGTTAATACGGGGTATGTATGTATATATGCGTACGTTAATGCGGGGTATGTATGTATATATGCGTACGTTAATGCGGGGTATGTATGTATATATGCGTACGTTAATGCGGGGTATGTATGTATATATGCGTACGTTAATGCGGGGTATGTATGTATATATGCGTACGTTAATGCGGGGTATGTATGTATATATGCGTATGTTAATGCGGGGTATGTATGTATATATGCGTACGTTAATGCGGGGTATGTATGTGTATATGCGTACGTTAATGCGGGGTATGTATATATGCGTACGTTAATGCGGGGTATGTATGTATATATGCGTACGTTAATACGGGGTATGTATATATGCGTACGTTAATGCGGGGTATGTATGTATTTATGCGTATGTTAATGCGGGTATGTATATATGCGTACGTTAATACGGGGTATGTATGTATATATGCGTACGTTAATGCGGGTATGTATATATGCGTACGTTAATACGGGGTATGTATGTGTATATGCGTACGTTAATGCGGGGTATGTATATATGCGTACGTTAATACGGGGTATGTATGTATATATGCGTACGTTAATACGGGGTATGTATGTATATATGCGTACGTTAATACGGGGTATGTATGTATATATGCGTACGTTAATACGGGGTATGTATCTATATATGCGTACGTTAATGCGGGGTATGTATGTATATATGCGTACGTTAATGCGGGGTATGTATGTATATATGCGTACGTTAATGCGGGGTATGTATGTATATATGCGTACGTTAATACGGGGTATGTATGTATATATGCGTACGTTAATACGGGGTATGTATATATGCGTACGTTAATACGGGGTATGTATGTATATATGCGTACGTTAATGCGGGGTATGTATGTATATATGCGTACGTTAATGCGGGGTATGTATGTATATATGCGTACGTTAATGAGGGGTATGTATATATGCGTACGTTAATGCGGGGTATGTATGTATATATGCGTACGTTAATGCGGGGTATGTATGTATATATGCGTATGTTAATGCGGGGTATGTATATATGCGTACGTTAATGCGGGGTATGTATGTATATATGCGTACATTAATGCGGGGTATGTATGTATATATGCGTATGTTAATGCGGGGTATGTATATATGCGTACGTTAATGCGGGGTATGTATATATGCGTACGTTAATGCGGGGTATGTATATATGCGTACGTTAATGCGGGGTATGTATATATGCGTATGTTAATGCGGGGTATGTATATATGCGTATGTTAATGCGGGGTATGTATATATGCGTACGTTAATGCGGGCGGGGTATGTATGTATATATGCGTACGTTAATGCGGGCGGGGTATGTATATATGCGTACATTAATGCGGGGTATGTATATATGCGTACGTTAATGCGGGGTATGTATATATGCGTACGTTAATGCGGGGTATGTATATATGCGTACGTTAATGCGGGGTATGTATATATGCGTACGTTAATGCGGGGTATGTATGTATGTATATATGCGTACGTTAATGCGGGGTATGTATGTATATATGCGTACGTTAATGCGGGGTATGTATGTATATATGCGTACGTTAATGCGGGTTATGTATGTATATATGCGTACGTTAATGCGGGGTATGTATGTATATATGCGTACGTTAATGCGGGGTATGTATGTATATATGCGTACGTTAATGCGGGGTATGTATATATGCGTACGTTAATGCGGGGTATGTATGTATATATGCGTACGTTAATGCGGGGTATGTATGTATATATGCGTATGTTAATGCGGGGTATGTATGTATATATGCGTACGTTAATGCGGGGTATGTATGTATATATGCGTACGATAATGCGGGGTATGTATGTATATATGCGTACGTTAATGCGGGGTATGTATGTATATATGCGTATGTTAATGCGGGGTATGTATATATGCGTACGTTAATGCGGGGTATGTATGTGTATATGCGTACGTTAATGCGGGGTATGTATATATGCGTACGTTAATGCGGGGTATGTATGTATATATGCGTACATTAATACGGGGTATGTATATATGCGTACGTTAATGCGGGGTATGTATGTATTTATGCGTATGTTAATGCGGGTATGTATATATGCGTACGTTAATACGGGGTATGTATGTATATATGCGTACGTTAATGCGGGTATGTATATATTCGTACGTTAATACGGGGTATGTATGTGTATATGCGTACGTTAATGCGGGGTATGTATATATGCGTACGTTAATACGGGGTATGTATGTATATATGCGTACGTTAATACGGGGTATGTATGTATATATGCGTACGTTAATACGGGGTATGTATCTATATATGCGTACGTTAATGCGGGGTATGTATGTATATATGCGTACGTTAATGCGGGGTATGTATGTATATATGCGTACGTTAATGCGGGGTATGTATGTATATATGCGTACGTTAATACGGGGTATGTATGTATATATGCGTACGTTAATACGGGGTATGTATATATGCGTACGTTAATACGGGGTATGTATGTATATATGCGTACGTTAATGCGGGGTATGTATGTATATATGCGTACGTTAATGCGGGGTATGTATGTATATATGCGTACGTTAATGCGGGGTATGTATGTATATATGCGTACGTTAATGCGGGGTATGTATGTATATATGCGTACGTTAATGCGGGGTATGTATATATGCGTACGTTAATGCGGGGTATGTATATATGCGTACGTTAATGCGGGGTATGTATGTATGTATATATGCGTACGTTAATGCGGGGTATGTATGTATATATGCGTACGTTAATGCGGGGTATGTATGTATATATGCGTACGTTAATGCGGGGTATGTATGTATATATGCGTACGTTAATGCGGGGTATGTATGTATATATGCGTACGTTAATGCGGGGTATGTATGTATATATGCGTACGTTAATGCGGGGTATGTATATATGCGTACGTTAATGCGGGGTATGTATGTATATATGCGTACGTTAATGCGGGGTATGTATGTATATATGCGTACGTTAATGCGGGGTATGTATGTATATATGCGTACGTTAATGCGGGGTATGTATGTATATATGCGTACGTTAATGCGGGGTATGTATGTATATATGCGTACGTTAATGCGGGGTATGTATGTATATATGCGTATGTTAATGCGGGGTATGTATATATGCATACGTTAATGCGGGGTATGTATGTGTATATGCGTACGTTAATGCGGGGTATGTATATATGCGTACGTTAATGCGGGGTATGTATGTATATATGCGTACGTTAATACGGGGTATGTATATATGCGTACGTTAATGCGGGGTATGTATGTATTTATGCGTATGTTAATGCGGGTATGTATATATGCGTACGTTAATACGGGGTATGTATGTATATATGCGTACGTTAATGCGGGTATGTATATATGCGTACGTTAATACGGGGTATGTATGTGTATATGCGTACGTTAATGCGGGGTATGTATATATGCGTACGTTAATACGGGGTATGTATGTATATATGCGTACGTTAATACGGGGTATGTATGTATATATGCGTACGTTAATACAGGGTATGTATCTATATATGCGTACGTTAATGCGGGGTATGTATGTATATATGCGTACGTTAATGCGGGGTATGTATGTATATATATGCGTACGTTAATGCGGGGTATGTATGTATATATGCGTACGTTAATACGGGGTATGTATGTATATATGCGAACGTTAATACGGGGTATGTATATATGCGTACGTTAATACGGGGTATGTATGTATATATGCGTACGTTAATGCGGGGTATGTATGTATATATGCGTACGTTAATGCGGGGTATGTATGTATATATGCGTACGTTAATGCGGGGTATGTATGTATATATGCGTACGTTAATGCGGGGTATGTATGTATATATGCTGTGACAAACGCCCCTCTTTTGTAGTGCTGACGTCTGTCTGGGTTCTTCCCGACACAGTCTTCTAGGGTTAATTATACAACAAACAGGTTCATGCAAAGTATTATGCTGCTTAACTCAGGCTTCTGCCTGCTTTATTTTCATCCAAGTAAGGTACTGCAGCTTTAACATGTGTAGGTTAGAGGTACTCAGATACTTTCATTCAGCAGTTCACACATTTCAGTGTTACAATATTTCCCACACTGTTATTTCAAGAAATAAAACCAAAATCATATAAGCAAAATCCTATCCCTTTCAGGGATCTAACTACACATAGAATCAGTCTCTCTAACAGCTGCTGGCCAACTAAACTGGTTCCCCAGCTTAAAACAATGCTCTCTCATTTAGGGTCACAAGATACAGCACAGTCTTTTAGCAACAGCAATAACCATTTGTTTTGTCTTATCTGTTCGTGGGGTCCAGGCAAATCCTCTGGTACTGTGATACGTGGAGGGGCCGTCAACCCCGATACTGGAAACAGGGGAGCAGCGATACCCCCAGCCTCCAGGCTCTAAGGAGAGAGCGTGAAATGCAAAACCTCTCTGCTCTAAGTACCTGTGCATGTGATTAGAAGAGCAGGTGAGGGAGAACTAGAGCCATTGTAATCTGTGGTCTGGATTTTCCATCCAGCTGCCTGAGTTAATGGGAAGCTGTGGAACGGATCATTAACTATTCCTGCACTTTCTGCTCTAAAATGGGGCAGAAAGCTGCCTAACATCTTTGGACTATGTCACATATCCCCCTCCCCAGCTCACACCTACTGGGGTGAGCGGCCATGGACCTCACTGGGGTGAGCGTCCTACCTGAAATACTTGAGCTAACTCCTCAGTACAACATTAAGTATTCACATGACACGAATATGAACTTTTCCCACGGCAATTATGGACAATAGGTTTCATCATAAGAGACTATATTTGGCAAACATATTTTGTTGCTCTCTATTAGGGAACTATTTTGAAAAATAAGTGTCTAGCACACATTCTTACAACCCAGGATATGCTAAATATATTCAGAAAACCAGACAATTTCTATTACCTCCCTGGGTTGTTCTACTCTAGAATATGAACCTCATTATATAATTTACCAACTGAAAGGGCCATCAACCCTGTATATTAATTTGTAGTTTAGCTACATTTTCAACACAGAGAACCAATATAACATTGTAATATTGACAAAATGCTGATTCTAGCTAGAGGCCTAATATACCTTAACTACAATAGCTTATTTGCATAGTTAAGTGTCCGTGACATAGTCCACACATGTAATAACAAAAAGAAATATCGGTCAATTCCCCAAACACATTTTTTTTTTTTTCTTTGACTTCCAGTCCATTACATTTCCTGACTTTATTTCATAGGCTGCTGCAACCTGCAAATGACTGGACTGTTTCTTTAGCCTCTGACAGAACTCTGGGGCCGGATAGTCTTTGTCTTTATATTGTGGCCCAGAGTGGCGAGATCCGGAAAAATTCAAGGCCAGCGTTGACCTTCGTCGCTTTTGCTTTGCAACCTTTGAACCTTTATGGTACTTCTTACTGCCATGTATTTTCTCAAGACCATCACTCTCAGAGATTTGGGATTTCCCCTCTGGGGCAATTATATGGTACTTAGAAGATGAAGCACTGATTACCTTGATGGGGTTCTCACTAACTCCGGCTGTACCCTGTGGCATTTTACCTTTGCAGCCGGCAGGCATGTAGTGTTGGGCCTCTCTTTCCTGAGGCCTACATTTATAAAGGCGGAAATACCGCTGTATAACCAGTGACGCATTTCTCAGGGTTTGATAGTGAATCCTGTTCTGTGTCATCCTAGTCAGAGACTGGATCTTTATAGTTGCTCCTTTCATAATGAGGAACCTGTTTCGTACCATGCGGGCACGGTAGAATGATTGAAGTACACAGGCTGCTTTATTCCGGCGATTAAACTGACGAATTTTCATCCCTCTGTAGGCAGCCTGTAGGATGATAGTTGCGGCGCGTTTACGCCGATAATTTTCTCTTTCCCTTCTTCCTTGGATAAGAGCTGTGCAGTGCTTCTGAATTATTCTAACGCTTTTCTCCTTTTTCAAAACGTTAAGTTCCTCCACGAGAGAATTCTGTTTTGTGCATACATGTCGCAATTCTGTTCTCAGAGCGTCCATTTCTTCCTGGTGCTGGCTCTGAGTGTGCATCAATGCATTCTGTAGTGCTTCCTGCACTTCTAATTTTTCCTGAGTCAACTGTGTCTTTACTTTTTCTGCTTGCACTCATAGGGCGTTGCTTGCTTTTGCAGCTGTTTGTCTTTGAAAATTTTGGGGCACACATCTTCCATGTGACCTACTTTATGACAGGCCCAGCACACCAAATTCATCGGTGGGTACGACTCTCCTCCAGGGGCCACATACGAGTCGTCATCATCATCATCGTATGGCCTGAAGGGACACTGTTTTTCATGATTATGTACATTACAAAACAAACATTTCACGTCGGCCATTTTAGAAACCCGGCAGGGACAATTTGCTAGCTGCAATTTCACTCACTTCAGCAACTTGCATACAGCACTTGCTAGCTGCAAATTCACTCACTTCAGCAAAAGGCATTAGCTTTACAAACAGCACTTGCTAGATGCAATTTTTTTTTTTTTTTTTTTCAGCAAAACATTTTGGTTTTCTGTTTGGGCTCAGGGTGCTATTGCATCCACACTTCGCACATTCTCTGTGTATGCTAGAAGCACAACTGATATACACAGTGGGACAGACTTCACTCATAGCATCTGTACTTTAGTTCAGCTCGGCGGCCATTTTAAACCCCCGCATTTATTTGCAAACCCACAGACTTTTTTAGTGTCTGCCCGCATTCTCCACCATATGTGACAAACGCCCCTCTTTTGTAGTGCTGACGTCTGTCTGGGTTCTTCCCGACACAGTCTGCAAGGGTTAATTATACAACAAACAGGTTCATGCAAAGTATTATGCTGCTTAACTCAGGCTTCTGCCTGCTTTATTTTCATCCAAGTAAGGTACTGCAGCTTTAACATGTGAAGGTTAGAGGTACTCAGATACTTTCATTCAGCAGTTCACATATTTCAGTGTTACAATATTTCCCACTCTGTTATTTCAAGAAATAAAACCAAAATCATATAAGCAAAATCCTATCCCTTTCAGGGAATCTAACTACACATCAGAATTAGTCTCTCTAACAGCTGCTGGCCAACTAAACTGGTTCCCCAGCTTAAAACAATGCTCTCTCATTTAGGGTCACAAGATACAGCACAGTCTTTTAGCAACAGCAATAACCATTTGTTTTGTCTTATCTGTTTGTGGGGTCCAGGCAAATCCTCTGGTACTGTGATACGTGGAGGGGCCGTCAACCCCGATACTGGAAACAGGGGAGCAGCGATACCCCCAGCCTCCAGGCTCTAAGGAGAGAGCGTGAAATGCAAAACCTCTCTGCTCTAAGTACCTGTGCATGTGATTAGAAGAGCAGGTGAGGGAGAACTAGAGCCATTGTAATCTGTGGTCTGGATTTTCCATCCAGCTGCCTGAGTTAATGGGAAGCTGTGGAACGGATCATTAACTATTCCTGCACTTTCTGCTCTAAAATGGGGCAGAAAGCTGCCTAACATCTTTGGACTATGTCACAATGCGTACGTTAATGCGAGGTA
Organism: Ascaphus truei; assembly: GCF_040206685.1. Classification (NCBI taxonomy): domain Eukaryota; kingdom Metazoa; phylum Chordata; class Amphibia; order Anura; family Ascaphidae; genus Ascaphus; species Ascaphus truei. The sequence continues at coordinate 52,494,370 of NC_134498.1, forward strand.
TGTATGTATATATGCGTACATTAATGCGGGGTATGTATGTATATATGCGTACGTTAATGCGGGGTATGTATATATGCGTACGTTAATGCGGGGTATGTATGTATATATGCGTACATTAATGCGGGGTATGTATGTATATATGCGTACGTTAATGCGGGGTATGTATATATGCGTACGTTAATGCGGGGTATGTATGTATATATGCGTACATTAATGCGGGGTATGTATGTATATATGCGTACGTTAATGCGGGGTATGTATATATGCGTACGTTAATGCGGGGTATGTAGATATGCGTACGTTAATGCGGGGTATGTGACCTACAAGAAACCAGCCGGGAGACCCTGCAAAATGCAGAGGCCGATGTGGTGACCCAGTGACCAGAAGTACACTGTATATGGCCCACGGAATGTGTCCACGGAATGTGTCCCTCAACCACAGGGTTCTGACACGGACAGGAAAGTCTTAGGCCTCGCTCAGACATGCCGCGTTGCGACGTCCGTCAGAATTTCGGGTTGTTCGGTGGGAGTTTTCAAACTGAAAACTCCACCGGCGGCAAAGTCGCTGCAACATTTTGCCGGCAGAACCCAAATTGAAATTTGGGGCTACTGTCGCGTGACGTGAGCTGGTTCAGCCAATAAAGGCGAACCAGCTCCGTGACGCGTTCGTTACGCCGCGACCCAACTCCTGAAGTTTCAGCACAGATCGCTGGGCTGCAGAAGCATGCGGTGGAGGCGCGAACGCAAGCACGCAGACGTAGCGGCCTGTCTGAGCGAGGCCTTAGGTCACGCTCATGGTGGCGGCGTCGCTACGTGCATGTGCGCGCACTTCCGGGACTTTTACCTGATTTCCTATTGCAGTTCCTCACGTGCCCGCGGCGCTGTAACGCGTCGACACTGCTACATTTTGGCCTGACAAGTAAATGTGTGCTTTCGGGCTGACGTCGCGTATACATGAGCTGGCTCAGCCAATGAGGGCGCACCAGCTGCGTGATGCGTTCGCCATGCCCCGATCGCCTCCCCAATCTTCTGCAGCCACGTGCACACATCGCTGGGGCTGCAGGAGTGCGCGCACCCGCAACGCCACCATGAGCGCGGCCGTCTGCTCCTGGAGGACTGTCCTACCCATTGCAGGGTGACACAGAGGGTCTGTGACCCATGAGTTCTGTGTCTCCCGTAGGGACCAAGGGACAGAAGCCACTTTTGTCAAATTGTGGCCCTATTGTACAGGCCAGAGCCGCTCTGTACTGTGGGCACGTGGGCGGCGTGACGCTCTGTACTGTGGGCACGTGGGCGGCGTGACGCTCTGTACTGTGGGCACGTGGGCGGCGTGACGCTCTGTACTGTGGGCACGTGGGCGGCGTGACGCTCTGTACTGTGGGCACGTGGGCGGCGTGACGCTCTGTACTGTGGGCACGTGGGCGGCGTGACGCTCTGTACTGTGGGCACATGGGCGGCGTGACCCTCTGTACTGTGGGCACATGGGCAGCGTGACGCTCTGTACTGTGGGCACGTGGGCGGCGTGACGCTCTGTACTGTGGGCACATGGGCGGCGTGACCCTCTGTACTGTGGGCACATGGGCGGCGTGACCCTCTGTACTGTGGGCACATGGGCGGCGTGACCCTCTGTACTGTGGGCACATGGGTCGCGTGACGCTCTGTACTGTGGGCACAAGGGCAGCGTGCCGCGTTGTGCCGCTCTGTACTGTGGGCACATGGGCAGCGTGCCGCGTTGTGCCGCTCTGTACTGTGGGCACATGGGCAGCGTGCCGCGTTGTGCCGCTCTGTACTGTGGGCACATGGGCAGCGTGCCGCGTTGTGCCGCTCTGTACTGTGGGCACATCGGCAGCGTGCCGCGTTGTGCCGCTCTGTACTGTGGGCACATGGGCAGCGTGCCGCGTTGTGCCGCTCTGTACTGTGGGCACATGGGCAGCGTGCCGCGTTGTGCCGCTCTGTACTGTGGGCACATGGGCAGCGTGCCGCGTTGTGCCGCTCTGTACTGTGGGCACATGGGCAGCGTGCCGCGTTGTGCCGCTCTGTACTGTGGGCACATGGGCAGCGTGCCGCGTTGTGCCGCTCTGTACTGTGGGCACATGGGCAGCGTGCCGCGTTGTGCCGCTCTGTACTGTGGGCACATGGGCAGCGTGCCGCGTTGTGCCGCGTTGTGCCGCTCTGTACTGTGGGCACATGGGCAGCGTGCCGCGTTGTGCCGCGTTGTGCCGCTCTGTACTGTGGGCACATGGGCAGCGTGCCGCGTTGTGCCGCTCTGTACTGTGGGCACATGGGCAGCGTGCCGCGTTGTGCCGCTCTGTACTGTGGGCACATGGGCAGCGTGCCGCGTTGTGCCGCTCTGTACTGTGGGCACATGGGCAGCGTGCCGCGTTGTGCCGCTCTGTACTGTGGGCACGTGGGCAGCGTGCCGCGTTGTGCCGCGTTGCTGAGCTGACTCCAGCTGTCTGTGAGCTTCTGAGAAGAGGAAAGAAAGATGTTTAATAGCCGCACTTATTGCCCAATTAATGCTCTTACTTCCAAGGGCAGCATGAAATATAAATTAATCCCATTGTTTAACGAGGAGATAACATCAGCAGCGGGTTCAGAGCCGGCAGATTAAATATGAATTGGTTATTGATCAAGTAAATTGATGCGCTCTGAATGGAACAGAGGTTTTAAACAATATGTTACCAGAACAGCCCTCCTCTACTACCCCGTGGGAGGGAGACCCGCAGACTATTGCTCAATTTACAGTGCGTCTAATCAGAGGTTGCAGAGCATTCCACCACTAACTTAACATCTGAGGCCAGCAGAGCAAAACAGCACAAACCTCAGAGACCTGCAGAGCATTACTCCTCTAGCATCTCTGCTTCGGACACTAACCCAGCCCCTCTCTGCACACACAGCATCCTACACTAACCCCTCTCTGCACACACAGCATCCTACACTAACCCAGCCCCTCACTACACACACAGCATCCTACACTAACCCAGCCCCTCACTACACACACAGCATCCTACACTAACCTAGCCCCTCACTGCACACTCAGCATCCTACATTAACCCAGCCCTTCTCTCCACACTCAGCATCCCACACTAACCCAGCCCTTCTCTCCACACTCAGCATCCTACACTAACCCAGCCCCTCTCTCCACACTCAGCATCCTACACTAACCCAGCCTCTGCACACTCAGCATCCTACACTAACCCCAGCCCCTCACTACACACACAGCATCCTACATTAACCCAGCCCTTCTCTCCACACTCAGCATCCTACACTAACCCCGCCCCTCTCTGCACACTCAGCATCCTACACTAACCCAGCCTCTGCACACTCAGCATCCTACACTAACCCAGCCCCTCTCTCCACACTCAGCATCCTACACTAACCCCGCCTCTGCACACACAGCATCCTACACTAACCCCTCCTCTGCACACTCAGCATCCTACACTAACCCAGCCCCTCTCTCCACACTCAGCATCCTACACTAACCCCGCCTCTGCACACTCAGCATCCTACACTAACCCCTCCTCTGCACACTCAGCATCCTACACTAACCCCAGCCCCTCTCTGCACACACAGCATCCTACACTAATGCCTAAGGCTTTGTCCATAGTACGACACGCTATCTTCCGCGCTCCTCCTCCCCAGCGTCGCGCTTGCAAAACAAACTTGTTTGTATAGCGAGGCGCTGCTCTCCGTGTAGCGCGCGCACTATGCCCTGCTACATTGCCGTCCTAGTGTTTGTTTCGGCGCGAGCTACGAAGCTCGTGCTGTAGCCTGCACTATGGACGAAGCCTAAGGTCTGTAATATGGTGCGCGTGCTGGCGCTGCGCATGCACATGGCGCACATATTTATTTTGTATGTTGCCAGAGGTGACGCGTGTGGCTAGGGGTCATGGCTCTGACGTCACAGCATTAGGCCGCGCTGTGATTGGCTCGCAGTGTCACGTGACGCCACCGCTCACGGATGTGCGCGTCTTGACTGTATCAACGTCCGCCTCCCACAGTCAATTATCACTGACGCACACGCGCGCTATATTACAGACCTAAGGCTTGGTCCCCGGTGGCAGCTGCGCCTGCTGTGGTGGGCGCTGCGGGGACAGGCCGCCCCTCGACGTGGCCGGGCCACTAAAAGGGGTGGCCGCCGCGCCTTCAGTTTTTCCGGCTCACTACTAGCGATGGAGCGCTAGGCCACGCCCCCGGCCGTTCAGCCAATAAGAGCGAACCTGCCGGGTGATCTCCTGGCCGCGCCCGCGTCATGCCCCCCCGCAGCTCACTGCAGACCGGGGAGCTCGGCTGCACGCGCCGCCAGCCTCGCAGGCGCGCGTTCAGGGGGGCCGTAGCCAAAGTCTGCGCTTATAGTGACAGCGACGCCGCGGCCAAACAAATGTATTGCTGCCGCCGTTGCGTGCGCTTATAGTAGAAGCGACGGCTTGGTCACGATCACTGGAAGTCAAGTCAATTTGATTTTTCCAGCAACTGCAGCGTGACGTCGCCGGCGCTATAAGCGCGGCCTGACGTCGCTGGTGCCGGCGCTATAAGCGCGGCCTGACGTCGCTGGTGCCGGCGCTATAAGCGCGGCCTGACGTCGCTGGCGCCGGCGCTATAAGCGCGGCCTGACGTCGCTGGTGCCGGCGCTATAAGCGCGGCCTGACGTCGCTGGCGCCGGCGCTATCAGCGCGGCCTAGCGCTGGTATGCAGGATCTCTCTGCGCACTGTATATACATAGCCGAGGTTTGTTTATGTAACTGAGCTCATTGTGTGGGTATAATGTATCTACAGACAGTGTATAAATAGACAGAGAGGATCAGTAACAGACACACTGCATCTCATACTCTGCAGTACTTTATACTGCTGCATGTTTGCTGGGCTCTGAATATAACATTCTGCTTTAAAGTGACCCATACACAGCAGGACCCCTATGTGGCGTGTTTATTTGTAGAAGTACCAGTGTGTGGGGACTGTTATTTATTTATTTTATTTATTTATAAAATATTTTACCAGGAAGTAATACATTGAGAGTTACGTCTCGTTTTCAAGTATGTCCTGGGCACAGAGTTAGGACAAATAGTACATGGTTACAAATACAGTTACATAAATGAACAGGGTATACATTATATACAAGACATTGCGTGCACAGTTAAAGAAAATATATATTATGAGCGTATGAAACAGTTACAGACCAGGTTAAAATGTGAGACAGCCTTACATTTGAAAGAACTTAAGCTGGTGGTGGATGTGAGAGTCTCTGGTAGGTTGTTCCAGTTTTGGGGAGCACGGTAAGAGAAGGAGGAGCGTCCGGATACTTTGTTGAGCCTTGGGACCATGAATAGTCTTTTGGAGTCTGATCTCAGGTGATAAGTGCTGCATGTGGTAGGGGTGAGGAGCTTGTTCAGGTAGCTGGGTAGCTTGCCCAGAAAGAATTTAAAGGCAAGACAGGAAAGGTGAACTTTGCGCCTAGACTCTAGTGATGACCAATCTAGTTCTTTGAGCATATCGCAGTGATGTGTGTTGTAGTTGCATTGGAGAACAAAACGACAAATTGAATTGTAGAGGGTGTCAAGTTTGCTAAGGTGGGTTTGAGGTGCCGAGCCGTATCCCACGAGGGGGATTGGATCCACATGTTAAAGATAGCTTTGGGCGGTCTATAACCGGGGCTCCCCACGTATCCCCAGTGTGATTCCTGAATTTTAATCCATGATGTAAAGATGCAAGACTTTGTTCCAGCCCAGCAGCAATCAGTCCAGGAGTGAAGGGGTTAATAACAACATAACCACAGGACTTTTAAAACCAAGGTTGTATTTCTGGTGCTTGCAAGCAAAGGACAATTTCTTTCGTTCCAAGGACAATTTATTTCGTTCCCTTATCCCAGTAAGTGTTGTTTTCAGTGTATTCTGCAGATGTCGTGTGTTTGTCTATTAAGGAAATAAATCACAATTTATTTTGCAACTTCTTCTGTTCAATCAAGTACCCAGAAAATATAAATGTGTTGCTAAAAGTTGGTGTCATCGTGACAGGCTTTTAAAAAACAAAACAGAACAAGTTACAAAATAAAATTGTGCCATATACAGAATATGTATCTGCAGAGGTGGCAGCAATGTCTCTTTATATAGCTGCATATCCATCCCAGAGTGTGTGAAACCCTACACAACTTCATCACAACAGCAAGGGTGAGAGGAGAAAAGGTGTGTGTGTGTGTGTGTGTGTGTGTGTGTGTGTGTGTGTGCGTGTGACAGACAGAACCAGGTCAGTGTGTGTGTCAGATAATCAGGTCAGTGTCACTGTGTGTGTGTGTGTGTGAGAGTGTGAGAGAGAGATAATCAGGTCAGTGTCCCTGTGTGTGTGTGTGAGAGTGTGAGAGAGAGAGATAATCAGGTCAGTGTCCCTGTGTGTGAGAGATCATCAGGTCAGTGTCACTGTGTGTGAGAGATAATCAGGTCAGTGTCCCTGTGTGTGAGAGATCATCAGGTCAGTGTCACTGTGTGTGAGAGAGAATCAGGTCAGTGTGTGTGTCTGTGTGTGAGAGAGAGAGAATCAGGTCAATGTCACTGTGTGTGTGTGAGAGAGAATCAGGTCAGTGTCACTGTCTGTGTGAGAGAATCAGGTCAGTGTCACTGTGTGAGAGATAATCAGGTCAGTGTGTGTGTGTGAGAGAGATAATCAGGTCAGTGTCACTGTGTGTGAGAATCAGGTCAGTGTGTGTGTGAGAGAGAATCAGGTCAGTTTCACTGTGTGTGTGAGAGAATCAGATCAGTTTCACTGTGTGTGTGTGACAGATAATCAGGTCAGTGTCACTGTGTGTGAGAATCAGGTCAGTGTGTGTGTGAGAGAGAATCAGGTCAGTTTCACTGTGTGTGTGAGAGAATCAGATCAGTTTCACTGTGTGTGTGTGACAGATAATCAGGTCAGTGTCACTGTGTGTGTGTGTGTGTGTGTGTGACAGATAATCAGGTCAGTGTCACTGTGTGTGTGTGTGTGTGTGTGTGTGTGTGTGTGTGTGTGTGTGAGAGAATCAGGTCAATGTCACTGTGTGTGTGTGTGAGAGAGAATCAGGTCAATGTCACTGTGTGTGAGAGAGAGAATCAGGTCAGTGTCACTGTGTGTGAGAGAGAATCAGGTCACTGTGTGTGTGTGTGTGTGTGTGTGTGTGTGTGTGTGTGTGTGTGTGTGTGTGTGTGTGTGTGTGTGTGTGTGTGTGTGTGTGTGTGTGTGAGAGAGAATCAGGTCAATGTCACTGTGTGTGTGTGTGTGACAGATAATCAGGTCAGTGTGTGTGTGTGTGTGTGTTTGTGTAAATCAGGTCAGTGTCACTGTGTGTGTGTGTGTGTCAAAGAGAAGCAGGTCAGTGTCTTGGCCCGAGAGAGAGGTGTGTAAGAGCAGTAGAAACACACGGGATAGAAAGGAGACAGCATTGAACAGATACTGTATTTGGCCGATTTTATAAGGCGAGTCTCTAATTTTAGAAGCAGCTGGAAAGAAAACAGTTTACACTCGGCGTGTCTCTCTCTCTCGCTGTGTGTGTGTCTCTCTCTCTCGCTGTGTGTGTGTCTCTCTCTCTCTCTCGCTGTGTGTGTCTCTCTCTCGCTGTGTCTCTTTCCCCCTCTCTCTCTCTGTCCCCCTCTCTCTCTGTCCCCCTCTCTCTCTCTATCCCCCTCTCTCTCTCTGTCCCCCCTCTCTCTCTCTGTCCCCCCCCCTCTCTCTCTGTCCCCCCTCTCTCTCTCTGTCCCACTCTCTCTCTCTCTCTATCCCCCCCTCTCTCTCTCTCTGTCCCCCTCTCTTTGTGTGTATCTAGCCTGCCTGCCACAAGCAACATGGCTGCTTCAGGCCTCCAAGGTGGAGCATCCCCCTTTTTACCCGCCTACCTCATACATCCAACTGCTGATTGGCTCGCAAAGTGGGCGGGCCGATAATAAGGCGAGTATTTACTCTTCAACTTCACCTTATAATCGGGCAAAACCGGTATATTGCAGACTGTTGGCACTGCAGGGGTTATGTCACCCATCCATCCCTGTGATGTACGCCCCCACCGTGGCAGTCTCTGTTGGCACTGCAGGGGTTGTGTCACCCATCCATCCATGTGATGTACGCCCCCACCATGGCAGTCTCTGTTGGCACTGCAGGGGTTGTGTCACCCATCCATCCCTGTGATGTACGCCCCCATCGTGGCAGTCTCTGGTGGCACTGCAGGGGTTGCGTTTCCTCTTCCTGTGAAATCCTCCAGTTGTTTTCTTTTTCTCTTAAATACCTGCGTGGGTTTTGTAAAATGGCCGCCTGTATGTCTTGTTGTTTTCCTCGGCGCAGTGCGTGTGAAGGGGAGCTGCAGATATCACACTTCCCTCGCACGGCCCTGACCCGCATTAATTTCAGGCCCGGGAACCCCCGTTTCCTGTGGTACATACTGGGGTACTTACTGCTACCGGTAGAGTCCCACCTAGGGGAAACAAAATGGAGGTGTAAATCATCTGCGTCACACGGGCCAAAAGGAAGCCGCAATGTCTGCTGCAGCAGTTTCCTATTGGCTCGCGTGACGCAGGCATTGGCACCTCCATCAAGTACCGGCGGCTCCTTCTGTATCTCGGGGAGAAGGGGGTCCCCGGGGCTAACACTAACGCGATTCAGCTCCGGAGACACCCTGGCTTCCCACGTGTGGGGGGCTACGGTGGGGCTGCTAGTTTAAGAACTCCATAAAACAAGGACGGTATCACCGCTCGGGGGGCTACATAGCGCAGTAAGAACGGGGGCTGCTGTATCCCGGCGCAGGTCTGACGCTGTAACGAGCGCACCAATAAAGGAACTCGTTTTGTTATGCGCGCGTCTGGCCAAATCATGCAACTTGCATTATGGGACATTTGGCAGAAAAGGAGTCACATGACTACGGCTGCGCTTACAGTGCCCGTGACGTCGCTCCGAATCAAATATATTGACTCCGTCGTAAGCGCTTATAGTAAGCGCGACGGAGCGACGTCGCAACCCAAAATTTGAAGCCGGGTCTGTTTGATTTTTTAGAGACAGTCGCCACATGCGACTGGTTTAGAGGCAGAGCGCGGCCCCGCCCCCTTTCGTGACGTCGCTGTCAACAGTCGCTCAAAAACAAATGATACGTTTCGCTAGTGGCGATGTTGCGTCGCCAGCACTATAAGCGCGGCCTAAGTGCTTTCACTGCACTGCAGCAGTCATATACCCTCCTTAAAGCACAGGGGTTCACAACTCCACTCCTCAAGAACCCCCCCCCCCCCAACAGGTCAGGTTTTCAGGATATCCCAGCTTCAGCATAGGAGGCTCAATCAGTGGCACAGTGGAAGACTGTACCCCCTGTGCTGAAGCAGGAATATCCTGAAAACCTGACCTGTTGGAGGGTCTTGAGGAGTGGACTTGAGAACATCTGCCTTAAAGTAATGTAGACACATTTTCCTAATGGGAGTCTCCGGGGACCCAGCTCTGAGTCCAGTCTGGTGGAGCAGTAACAGGACAATGAAAACCAGATCCATTTTCAGCCTTTATTTCTCTCCTAGTTGCAAGCTGCCACCTCTGACCCTTAAACCTTTAAACGTGCATCAAATGTCTCAACGTGAGAGTCTCCGTCTCTCGCTGAATGCTCATCGCGTCCTCGTGACGCGACGCCCCCCGTACATTCTGGGGGGGGGAGGGGGGGATCTGACTGTCCACCTATTTAGAAAGTTTAATAATTCAATTACCTTTAATTGTTAACATTAGTTTTCAGAGAGTTTCTCGGGGTGAAAGGCGGCATTTAGAGGTGAATGGGAGACCCAGCGAAACCAGCATGTGTGAGTGTTTATGTGCTGTGTTTGTGAGAAACTCTCCCTCTCCCCACAGCACCCTGCTATATACACATGCAGCACCCCACTTTGTAGCTGAAAGCTGCTTAGCCCTGCGGAGCGAACCTTCCCATGATGCCCTTACCCCGTACAGTGGCAGACTCCACAGCCATCAAAGGGTTAACCGGTGAAACCATGCTAGAGGTGTTGTTCAGTGGGTGAGTGCCCCACCTTGCAATGAAGGGGTTAACACGAAGGAAGGTGTGAGATGGAGGAGGGGGAGGGCACATTGTTGGGATGATGATGATGAGGGGGGAGAGGGGACATGGGCAGAGTGGCAGGGAGCGGGGCTCTAACACTGCAGCATTCTTTGCTGCCCCTCTGCCAGGTTACACTGGGGCTTTTAACGCGAGCCCTGAAACA